>NC_142203.1:74636778-74676778 GCF_049639895.1 Pseudopodoces humilis | reverse complement strand
CTCAATTTTGTAACCTTTCTGACTAAAATGACATATCATTTATATCCAATGGATGACTGCAGCTTTTTTGTCTTTTCCTTGACTTCTTGTCATAGAAATAAATATCTAGTCATACAGATAAACTCAAAAGTGTAGTTCAAATTACAAAAGGAGGTAATAAAGGCACAACCTTCATGCTGAGAAAATGGTTATCCTGACACAGACACTCTTGCAAAGTGATTCATCCCAGCCTCAGAGGGGTGCTCAAAGCAGTCCGATGATTACTGTCTCGAAGAGCATATTTCTGTCTGATGGGATGCTGGAATGGCTACCTTGAATTTAGATACTGTGAGACCTAAAGAGGACCAATCTAAGCTAAACATTGTTGTCTCCAGTGCAGATGTCTACATGTGAGCTAGTTGTCATTGTGTTCAGGGAGATTGGTGGGTCTAGGCACAAATGCAGTTAACAGCCATTAGGGCAAAATTAATTTCACCCTTGAGTTGATTCTTAACTTTTGATTAGATGAGTCCCTTCCTAATTTTCATTAACTGCTTTGACTACATTTTTTTGTTGAGAATAGAAATCTAGATGACTATTTTATGTGTAGTCTCTTACAACAAGGATCCATGTAAGTAGTTAAAGTTGACCCTGCATGAAAATCCCTTTTTTCTCACCTAGAATTGAAACCTCAGTGACACCTGTGCCTTCCACATTCCTTCCTCCAGATAACTGCATTCTCAAGGGTGTCTTCTTACATTTGCTTCTTTGCAGCTGCCCTTTTAAATGACAAGTTGTTGTGGTGCCATGTTTTTAGTGAAATGGGGTTCTCCCACAGGGACTGTCACCTTATACTGAGAAAACCTACTTTGCTATTACCAACAATTTTTAGTGCGAGAACCACAGAGCCTCAGTGCAAGTGGTCTCACAGTGAAATAAAATGTGTCCCCAGAGTGTGATCCAGGTCTACATATCCACCACATGAATGATAACACCAGAGTTGGTCATCCTGGTCTCCCTTTGTACTGAATGGTGGGGGAGGTGAGGATGGCTGCAAAGAAAGCTTTTGAGGCACGATTCATCTGGATGAATTTAGGTTTATTTCAGGATGAAGTGAATCACATCCCAAAAGGTCTCTATAGGAACCCAGAATGACTAATGCAGGAGTAATCACCTGCATGACAGACACAGCCAAGAGAGGCTTCAGTGCACAGTGTGCCTTAGCTACCTCATGGAAGATGAACATCACTTTTTACCTGTCCTCATAGCCTAATGACACAGCAATCAAGAAAAAGATTACTCACACCTAAACAGATTTTATGCAGAACAAAGTGTACAATGGTCAAGCTCCTCTGTATTTTTGTGTCCTCAGAACCTGCCAAGATGCAGCATGAATCAATGCTTGCTCCTCTGAACATGTAGGACTGGAGCTGCTGCATCTTCTCAAGGGTTCCTGCTGTAAGAAGTAGTGGCTGTTTTGTTATTCTCTCTTTTCCTTCCTCTCAGGCTCGGTATGTGGCAGTGGGGATCCCTGAAGTATGGGGAAGAAAAGAGAAAACTGTGGCTTCTCACATCCTTTATTTCTGGACAGCAAAAGGGAGAAATGGCCTGGCTGTGTGACCAGAGGGAATTAATTTTGAGAACTGCACTGCTGTGAAGCTGCCAGGCAGCTGAAAAGAGGTTTTTTTCAAGCCAGTGATCCTGATTCATGTCACAGGGAGTGGAGGTGCTCTGGTCAGGCTTCACTCTCCACACTCAGTGCAGAGGTCTTGTGCTCTAAACCCCGATGGCTGAGGATGCTGGTGCTTGCTGAATTTTTTATCTCTGTTGGATCTGCAGAAATGAAAGGTGAGCTTAAAGAAAAGCCCACAAGAGACTAGCGAAGGAAGATGTTAGCAAGAAACATCTTTCACTTTCTGGCCAAATAATGTTGACTACGTGGGTCCATATTTCATCATCAAAGGGTAGCTCAGAAAAAAAAATGAAGGAAAGAAATATATTAAATTTAACATGAGGCATGTTAAGAAAGTACCAGATGAGTAAGAGAAGCATCTTAAAACAATAAAATACAGGATGTCTGGACCAACAACACATACCACTAGAGTTCTCCAAGTTCCTGTTTGGTGATTTAAAAATATCTATGATTTATATGTTTGAATTTTATTTTTTTTAGTAACACATTGAAGTTTCTTACTGCCCTGTAAAATTATTCTCAATAATTCTATAATAAATTAAGCTAAGGAAAAACCTAGAGTTCTCCTTCAGTGAGGTGTTGTGTGAATTAAAAAAAGATTGGAGACAGTCAGCTTTTCAAACCATTTTCTCAAAGTGTCTGAAAAAATGCAATCAGATGGCAGCTTCACTCATTTTTTTAATGCTGTATTAGAGGAGAACATAAATCCCCCAGTCACTGGGACCATGACACAGATGTGAAACTGATGTTAGAACTAAAACAGAGGAAGCTCCATTTTAGCCAAGAACCAGTGTTTGTTGTGGTCAGACATCTCCATGTAATCCTTTCCATTAAGGAGGAGTGGAATAATATTCTATTTCTATAGTTATATAATAGCTATATCTTGATTTTAATATCCCTGTGACGCTGAAGTCAAAGGAGACATAATTACTTTCAACAGCACCAGCTTTGTTACCTCTTTATGTTTTGGTATATCCCCTCTAATCTAAAAAGCTCTCAACTACATGTTTTGCAAACTCAGCCCTAGCCATGAGGACATGGGTGGATTAACCTCTCCCTAGTCAAGCTGTCCTGACTTTAGAAAGCTGCAAACAGATGTCACAGCCTCCAAAAGAGCCTTGTGTCAACCCCAGGAATGGATGTTTTACCCCCTGGGTGAGTCGGGGGCAGTTTTCCCATGGATTTTGTTGCCTGACTTTTATCACCCCAGCTGCTTGTTTCTCATGCTCCTGACATGAGAACATGAGACACAGGTTTGTGCCTAGCTGCCACCATGCAGCATGCTCCAGGTCCAAGCCTTGGCCTTTGCCTCTCTGCTCACATGTCCACAGCCCCAGGGGTTGCTTGATTGTGCCTGAACTCACCCTGTCCTGGGCTGGATCAGAATATTGTGCACACACAGAGATAAAACACAATGAAAAATCAGGCAAATACTTTTTTGTCAATTTGTTCAATGAACTGGGATGAGTGAAAAAGGGCCACAGGCTCATCAATGGCCATAAAGAGTAAATCCTTCTGAATCTCTCCTGTGAGGAAAGGCTGAGAGAATTAGGACTGTCCTGCCTGGAAAAAAGAAGCTTTGGGGTGACCTAATTTGTGGCTTTCCAGTACCTGAAGGGAGCTGACAATAAAGATGAAGAGGGATTATTTACATGGACCTGGACCATGGTGCCAGCACCAGGACAAGGAGAATGGCTTCCAGTTGATAGAGGGTAGGTTTAGATTGGATATTGGGAAGGAATTCTTCCCTCTGATGGTGGGCAGGCCCTGGCACAGGATGCCCAGAGCAGCTGGGGCTGCCCCTGGATCCCTGGAATTGTCAAGGTCAGGTTGGACAGGGCTTGGAGCAACCTGGGATAGTGGAAGGTGTCCCTGCCCATGGCAGGGGATGAAATGAGATGATCTTTAAAGCCAGGCCACTCTATGATTCCATGAATGATGCCTGTGCTGTCAAACAACAGTAATTTACTAGTTTCTTACTGAACAATAATATCATGGTGAAAGAATCCAAAAATGGGTATTTTTTTCTAGAATTTTGATGCATTTTGATGTCACATTTTTGTGTAGTAACCAGGTTAAGTTTGTGAGCTAGTATTTGTTATCTATGTGAAAAATGGTTATTGGCACAACACGAAAATTAATTAAATGGAAAACCAACAAGCAAAGTAAAACTGAAAATCTATTGACTGGTTGATGAGGGGCACTTACTTTTTTCAGGAAAACAAAGGAGGATTTAAGCCAATAAATAAAACTGAAGCAAAGTAAGATCTTTGCAGAGAGTAGCTTATGAAACAGTGGTTGTGCTCACCCCAAGAGCTCACCCCATCACACAAAATCCAGCACAAAATGCTTCTTCACTCCCATTTAAACTAGCATTTGCTCCTGTGGGGTGTGCACCTTTTTGACAGCTTCTTCCTGTGAGCAAATGAGCTCTTGCATGAGATGAGGGACGAAACAAGAGTTAAGCTCACAGTAACTCCAGTCTTTGCACTGGGAGCTGTATGGGATCACACTGCTTAGCACAGCAGGAGGATAGGATCACCAGGAAAGCCCTCAACCAAAGCTCTGTCAAAGTGACAGTCAGACAAGACAGACATGAATCTGACTGCTACCTTCACAGCAAGGATGCTTGTTTAGACTGAATCTGACAAGATAAAATTAAACTGCACACAGCTAATAAATCTTAAAGGAGCTTAATTTATATATATATATATGTATAGGTATATATAAATATATTTAAGAAGTGATGCCGCAGGCAAGGATGAGCAGTCCAGAAGGAAAAAGGTTTATCTTCTTTTTTTTTTTTCTTTTTTCTTTTAAATTCTATAATCTGCCTTATCTGCTGTGTTTCCTGCACTATTCCTGCCTCTGAAATATTCAGGTCTGTGCTGGTTACATAAGCCTCAGTCCTGATGAGTTGTACTCAGCTAGTTGGGGATCCTGAACAGGAGTGTGCAACTTCCAGGTCATTAAAGATAAACAGCTCAGCTTGATTTCTAAACACTCAGAGCCACTTACTGGTTCAAGAGCACTAAAAAAACAAAACAAAACAAAAACCAGCAACAAAAAAACCCAAACCAGATTGTTTCTGAATGTACAAGCCTGGATCCATCTCCCCTCGCTTAATTTCTCAGCAAATATGTCTCTCTAAACAGAAAGATTGAATTTATTTCCAACAAATTATTCACATGGGGGTGGTTATGACTATTCCACTGAATGCAAGACTGAAAAATTTGAATGATATTCCTTAATGGATGGATGTGTACAATGGAAAATGTAGGATGGGCATCAGGAGAAAACTCATAGGGGTAAGGTCTATAGGTATATCATGGGATGCAGTTTTTCCTTATAGTCAAAAAGCTGGATATTATTTCTTGGTCTGTCTTCAAACCAAATTACATGCAGAACTAGGAAATGCAGTGAAATAAATAATACTTGACTGACCTTTAGATTACTAGGGTACCCTAGTAGAAGGTAGAACAACTGTGGAAAAACTTTATAAGATTTTAGCATTTATAATTTTCACAATGATGCCCCTTCCAATAATATTTCCATCTGAACTCACAGGACACATGAGTATAATGAGGATAAAACCTATAAAAATGCATTTACTTTACTTTATTCTTAAATGGCACAAAGGAAGGCACCTCAGAAAAAGCTCTTTCAGTAAAACCTTTGTGTTAACACCTTACCTTTGCTAGAAGATGTTACCTCCAGGAAGTTCTAAGATTGTTCCCTGGACAACCCTGAAGAATCCTGCTGATTCTGACCCTCAGAAACACAGGGTGACCAAAGTTCTGTCAGATATATTGAGCCATAGCTGTTGAATGCCTCAAAGATACGCGTCAAAAACTTGAAATCAGTTGGAATCTTTAGAGGGAGTTGGTGTAAAGACTGTAAGACATGAGTGGTGTGCTCACCTACATCCTGATGTTTTTTCCATGGGTCTGTCCTACCCTGTGCATGTGACTGGGGCTGCCCTTAATGGTAATGGGGGTCACACACCAGCAAGGGTAGGGGAGGGAAAAAAGAGGTCAAGGAACAGAAGGATGCATCTACCTTGAGCTGGATTTGTACAGGTGTAAATGAAGATGTTTGTCAAGATGTTCTTGACAACATACATGTATTTTGTGCCTGTGTAAAAGTGATCAGGGTTGTCTAGATGTTAAAATATATTTTAGTATTTATAAATATATTTTCTAAGTCTGTTTTAGCCTGAACTAGATAACAATTCTACATTATCTATAATAATTATATGATGCATACCATTTCTATTTGTGTGTGTGTATATATATATATATATATATATATATATATATATATATATATATACATGCAGTTCAATGTTCTTTAAAAAAATATTTTACAATTTTACTCTTGTATACCTATTGGTACAGTTTTTATTTCCTGCATTTCCAGATCTTTTTCACTGATTCACTCAGAGATGCTTTTTTAAAGCTGCATGCTCACTAGACACACTGGCTCATGCTACGATGCCCTCAGATGCTGAGATATTCCATTGGCCTTTGGTCCTAAGGGAAAGCTGAAAATGCCCTTGCCTTTGTTGTTCTTCCATATTCCCTTTCATAGACCTAAACTGGAGGATTTTGTTCTGTTATTGCCTCTGTAAACTCTTGTGAGACAAGTTGCAGACCTTGTTTCACGCAGAAGGTCACACTATGGGGTCAAGGGACACCATTCCCTTATTTCACCGGAGGTTACAGCAGAATCTTCAGCCCACAGAATTGAGGGAGAAGTTCAAACTGTAATAGGTGGTGAAGGAAAGCAGATCTATTCCAAAGATGTTTGCTGGTCAGTATGAACTTAAGATAAATAAAATTATAAAAAATGTTCACCATCACATGCAAAAATTATTCCTTCTGGGATGAAATTGTCTAAGGCTTGTCACAAAGTGCCCACTTGAAGCATCAACTTGTTATCCCTTTTAAATAAATTAATCAAGAAATAGTGATACAATAGTATAAAAGAGAAGGCAAAGAAACTTGTCCTTTGAAGCAACGACTGTACAGATCATTCAATAAATCATCAGGGGATGAGCAAGAGAGATCCTGGTAAGCAGTAAAAGATGCTGTGCACCCTCTCTACCCCTGCACAGCCAGCAGTTTGAGGAAAAACAGTCCTCTCCTATGGATAAATTCCAGGTACACTGCAGTGGAAAGTAATAATTAAAAATACCTTTTACTCTATAGTCCCTTCACAAACCACAAGAGCTCCAGAATTTTATGAAAAGTCATCAAGCCTGTGGTAACTGAAATCTCTTTAGGAAAGGGAAAGGGAGTGACTTTATTTTGAGCCTGTGATTAAACTGAACAAAAGGATGCTCTGTGCTCACAGCAGGCATTTCAGTCCTTCAACAAACCCAGGGAATACAGCACCCAGTGCTGGCAGAGCTCTGTACAAATCACTGCTAGCACAGAGCTGGCTTGCACTGTGAGCTCCCCACACTGTCTGATCACATTCATTTATTTGTTTGTCTTCTCTTGCATGTCCTCTTACAGTCTTTCATCTCATATGCATGTAGCATTTTATAAAGAGCAGAGATTTCAAGCCCCACAGCCACTCCCTTTTGGATGGTCAGGACCTGCAAGTTTTGCTTTACATGTAACACCATCAGGCACAGAGCAAGGCTTCCCATAAAGCTTTAGAGACATGGTGTTAGACCCACACCTATTCCAGCCTTTCTTTGGCTTTAAACACTCCCACTGAAGAAAATTTTATAGATGCTGTTGAGTGAAAAGATTTCCATCATCATGGATGACTCTGTTTTAAACATGCCTGGGATCTAAAAGACATAAAAAAGACTAAAAAAACCCACATACTGGGAAAATAGCAGGGTTTGCCTGGATGTCCTTGATCTACAAGCACATTTTTGTGTGTTAGTAGGATGGTCTGTATGTCAAGAACAGCACACATGCCTGCACACAACCCTTGCCTCATTCTGTCACTGGATAGAATAAAAGATGCTTTTATACTGTAGAAACATGAGCAGTCTGAAGGAAACTCTTTCCACTGAAGTGTTTTTGGGCCTGGGATTACCATCCTGGGTTTTACTCAGTTCTCTAAATGGATTCTCCCTGGGAAACAGGAGGTTACAAAAGCAGATGTCTGCTAGACACAATTGCCTATTTCCCCCCAAGTGGCAAAGTCACTCAATTTGCTGAGTGGGGAAACCACTACAGTACAGTCTATGATAACTCAAGGCATTTGTTTCAGAACACAACATTCTTTCATTACCCTCTCCCAACCTTCAACACTACTTCAGACACACATTATTAAACCCCAGCTAATTATTAAATATTTAACAAAGACTGTACAGTACGTTGCAACTACCAAGGTAGACAGAGATGTACAGATTGATTTCTCTGTGTCTGGAGCTCAGTATGCATCAAACAGCATGGATGCTTTGAAATTTCAAATCTCAAGGCCAAGTTTTGACGGTTGATAGTGCTCAAAGGGGAGTGATTTCCTTAGCCCATGAATATTTTTATGATATTGAAGAAACATCCAGAATAGAGAGAAAATCTTGGAATCCTAAAAATTAAATAAATCTTCAAAGTGAAAAAAAAAAAAAATCACTCTGGTATAGTCAAAAATTCTTTTAGATACATATGAAATATTTTAAAATCTTAATCTATCATTATAATGTAATTCAATTTTTAAAAGGTAAGATTCTTTTAAACGTAATTGTTTTCATTTTTTAAATTAAAAAGGAAAGTACCTTCAAATTTTGAGGAAAACAAGAACAATTTAGGCAAAGTGAGTCTCATTCAGTGGCAAGTTTTGCCTGTGTGACCTTTCAAACTTTGGAGTTGGCAGCTTGGTGTTTACGTTTCAGCTTTAAAGACCTTTGTTTAAATCCAATTTGCTTGTCATGTAGAATAAATGTTGGAACTGCTATTTAATCCTTTCACAGATATTTCTGCACACAGATTAATGAATTTTAAAGCCATTATGATCATCTAGTCTGACCTTCTGCATAACACGAGTCATAAAATGTCACCCAGCAATTTTGCATCAAGCCCAGTCATCTGTGGTTGAGCTAAAGCTGTCACACCATGGAGCACGACTTTCAACATATCCAGGGGAGATGAACAGTAGCAAGAACCACAGTGTAGCAAAGACAGCTTTTTTGTGGCAGAGAAGAGTATTTGCCAATTTAAGTTGCTATGGTACCAGAGACCGCAAAAAGCACAAAATTAACTTTCTGATGTCCTCAAAAAAAGTCCATTAAGAAGTTTCCTGTGTATGTTTTTTGGGATGGTCCTTATTAATTTAGATTGGGGGTAAGAAATCTCAGGCAAACTCTGCTGCAACAGGATTGCACCCTCAAGTTTTGATCCAGATTCCAGGAATGTGGGGTGGGAAGGACAATTGCTCTAAGTATGGGGTGAGGCTTTGAGCAGTGGGAAGCAGAGATAGAGGGGTTTGTGTTGGAAGGAACCTTAAAGCTCATCTTGTTCCATCCCCTGCCATGGGCAGAGACACCTTCCCCTGTCCCAGGCTGCTCCAAGCCCTGTCCAGCCTGGCCTTGGACACTGCAGGGATCCAGGGGCAGCCCCAGCTGCTCTGGGCACCCTGTGCCAGGGCCTGCCCACCCTCCCAGCCACAAATTCCTTCCCAATATCCCAGCTGGGCCTGCCCTTTGTCAATCTGAAGCTATTCCCCATTATCCTGTCACTCTCTGCCTTTTCCCAAAGTCCCTGTTTATGTTTTGAAGATGTTGAGCAAATATAACAATAATTGACCTGGTTAAATATTATTAGTTGCCTTCCTCTGAAGTGCAGAATTACAGTGGTGGGATGGAAGGGAGGGAATATGATGCTTGCCAATGTCCATGGTCAATCCAAGGTTTCTCATCCTTCACCAGCACACTGCAGCTGCACAGCTCTCCTGATTTTCCGTCAAGGCACAAATAGGTTAACTATGAGACTCGTGTGTGTTTTTTAATAATCAGTCATAGAACTGGGGTCCAGTACCTGTGATGTTGGCTCCTCTGTCTGGTTTTTAGAAGCAGATGTGCTTATAAGTATTTGACAGGGTCAATATTCGGTGGAAAATTGGGAAAAAAGAAACATTTTCCTGGCTGGAATGTTCTTGCTCTGGTTAAACTTCTGTCAGGAAAGTTTTATCAGGGCCAAATTTTTATTTTATTTTTAGTTAAAATTAGGATCAGATGATTTTGCTTCATATCAAACAGGGACTCAGATTCTATGTAGGTACTGTCTGAGTATCTGGTACCCCAAAGAGTGGGTGTGTTGAGGGGGATTTTTGAAAATGCACCTGGGTTTCTCTAAAATGGCTTAAAAAACCCAGAGAAATTATCAACAAAAAAAAAAGGATAGAAAAGGATTCTTCAGATTAACTTGTAAAGTGCTGCAGAACAGCAATCTTGACTCTCACCAAGCTTTGGGAAGGCTCAATGGTCTTTTCAGAACTACTGCAGATTATAGTCTTCAGACAAGAAACATCATGTTTCCTCAAAGAAATTCCAACACTCTTTCCATTAAGACCAATCGAAAATGTACCTATGAGTTAAAGGGCTTGCTTTAAACTCATTTTGAAAGACTGTCTCTGGCCATGGTGGGGTTAGATCATACCCTGCATAAAGAATGAAGATGTGCAATCTGCAGAATCTGTTTGCACTGAAGTCAGTGGGAGCTTTGCTTCAGAACAGCCCAGTGTTGATTCACTGGCTGGAAAAACCATCTGATCAAATGTCTCTGTTCCCCATAAAGTATCCAAAGCAGAGAAAAAAGTGATCTCACTGACAATTATGGGAAGTTTATTACAAATTTTCTTAAAATTTTGTTCCTTAGGGATAGACTTTGAAGAAAACTACATGTGAGTTGCCCCTTGAATAGAAAGATGTTTTTTCTGTGAAACTCAGCAACCAAACAAGAAAGAGAACGCAGAATGAAAGCCCCCAAATTTGTTTATAATTAGTATGCTTAAGAGAGCTTAGAAGACTAAAAACCCTTCTTTCCTTTCTTGTTAATTGCATATAGAGCATTTCCCCTTTCTTTTTTCCTCCTATATTCTGAAAATAATTAGGAAGAGAAGTTCGAAAACTGGATCATAAGTAGACTAATCAGAGAGGGAGGCTGAAGGGTTGAATTTTGTGAATGAACTGTATAAGCCATCAAAAACACCTTAATTGTTTCAATAACTCATAGCCAAACCCAAACTGTGCTGGACAAATATCTTGCATTAAGTGATGTTTTAAAGGTAGACTTTTTTTAAAAAAAAAGAAAGATTAATAATTCCCATTTTACGTATGCTGATCTGACTGCTGCTGCAGAGAGTTGGAACAATTTCTGCCAACACTCACTGCCTGGTTTGGTTTGGGCAAGTCACACCTATAACAAGTGTTTTGGGGCTTGTGTGTAACCTGCTGGCTCTTGTTAAAGTACATTTCAGCCTTTGATGTATGTGAAACAATATTGTCAGTCCCCCTTACCACACAAATCATAAGTGTGAGTAATAAAAACACAAAGATTGTGTATATAATAATGAGCTCCCGAAGGGTGGAAAGAGGTTTCTTTCACACTGAGCTGCACACAGGCACGTATTAATGCAGTTTGATTTGATCACTGGAAAATTGTGTCCTGTAATTACTAAGCAAACATGAGGTGGAATGGCAGGGAAATGCAATGAAATGGGGCTTTGAGGTGGAAGACGGATTTTCAGAAAGTGCAGTTGGGAAGGAGCACATACAAATCCTGCACAACTGCCTTGAAATACAAGGGACCCATTGGTTAAAAGATAAATTGTAGGTTCACTTAGTCCAGCAGGACCTGTATGGGGCAGTATAGACCAAGAATTATTGTGAAGAAGTGGATTTGGGGCATGTGGGTTCTCATACAGTAGGCACCACTTTTGGAAAACATCAGTTTTTTCTGAATGGTTCCAGTTTTCCTTCCAAAATTATCAACTTTTAAATATAAAATTCGGTTTTAATTTTAATATTTTTTTAGCAGAATTGTAACAATGTTTCCCTTTATTGGATGCTATCGCAACATACAAACTAAATTTACTCAAAGTCCTTCAGTATATTCACAAATATCACTCTCCTATACAATGATATCCTCACTACTCTTTAATTTTCAGATTTTTTTTTTTTATTCATCAGCATTAGAGGCCTTTTTACAATGTCAAAGATTCCACAAATGCACATTTCTCTCTTAGGAAGCTACCAAAAATTTGGATTTTTCTGCAGACTTCCTTGGTGATGCATTAAAAAAATCTCTGCCTTGTACAGACTGTGTGTGCTGTGAGCAAGAAATGGAAGGATGTGTCCAAGCACCCACAAATCTTGGTTTTCCTGCCTTCCACGACACCTATAGTGCCAGATGGAAGGACATCCTGGCAAAGATGATGCTTTCAGCATTCTTTCACTTCCTTCATTTGTGTGCTTTAAGGTGGAAATAGGCATAGCTGGGCAGAATTATTGAGTTTGACCAAAAAAGGGTGGAGCACACATCCTGGTAGTGAGTGACAGTGGGCATCACACCCATTCCAGTCCCACTCTGAAGGCCAAATCTATCTGTTTGCAAGAGGGCTCTCAAATTTACCATTAAATTGGGTGAATGCTGTAGTCCTAGCAGTGTTGTGGGCTTGTGTCCTGTCCCAGCATGTTCACTGTCCTCTCAATTATACAGGAATTGCTTGTGTTGAGAGCATTTCAGTGGCAATTACAGCCTGGCACATGCTGTAAAGCCTCCAGAAGTGACAGAATTGCAGTAAAGCTTCTTGGAAAGAGAAACAAACAATTAATTTCCAGCAAAAAAATAAAATAAAAGTAATATTGAAGATGTAAAGGTCCTAATAGCAATGATAAGGGCTGGTGATGCATGTATGAGTCTCCTTTGTGTTCTCACTTGAAACATTCATCATCACTAAACTAGCTGGTTCTCCTCTTTTAATTATTTCATATGAAATAATTAAATAAAATGAATACAATAATATTTTATAGATGGTTATGAGAAGGAACAATTTTTCTCAGGAAACTGAATATAGATTTTATCCCTCCCCTTTACCTCCCAAGACTTTAGAGATCTAATGCATTCAGTGCTGCTGCATAAAGAGAGCCCCTGAATTCTCTGAATTATTTATTTTTAATAGTTAACCATCATTTGCAAGTCTCACCTGGATGACCTATGATTGAAGATCAAGCCTCATTGAGCACAGTGTTTTGTTCTGATGACAGATTTCCAGACAATTTCCCGTGTGTTATACGAGAAGCTGAAAATCTTTCATACTGCTTGTATTTAAAAGGGCCATGCAGCCCTGCTGAGGTTTCCCAGGCACCCAGAGCTGTGATCTGTCCCTCTCTGCTGGATGCTGCCCTGCTCTGGAGGCACAGGACAAGAACAGGAAAACTGAGATGGCAATTTCCATTGCTGCAACCCCTTCAGCCCTTCTTGCCCTTGGTGTGGCCACAGCTCACAGCCCAAATCTGCATGGGGATATAGATCTGGAGACCTATAAAGACAGGTGAATGGGACTCTGATCAGTCCAGTCTGGTTCAAATGTCCCTGCTCATTACAGGGTGGTTGGACACAATAGCCTTTAAAGGTCCCTCCCAACCCAAACTGTTCCATGGCTCTGTGGCTCCCTGGGTTAGAGGAGACAGAGAGGCCAAAGCACTTTGATGGAAACGCTCAAGAACTGAGTATGGAGAAGCAGAAGCACAAAACTGGCTGCTAACTTTGTTAGATGAAGACCACTTTTGACTATCTTCTTGTTGAGTTCCCTTACACAGGCACGGATCAGTCAGGTTAGGAAAAAATAGATGGACAGGACCTCTGAGCAGATGAGGTACAGATACACTCAGGTTTCACACCACTAGAGAAAATGCCTATGGAGTAGGTTGAATTTAAGTTGAGTCTATACTAAGGGCAGGTAACCTGGTCCACAGTGCAAGCTGAAGCTTGTGGCCACATGCAGGGAAGAGAGAAGGAGGTGTCAGTGAGAGCAGTAAGGGTGGAACTCCTCTGATATTTGAGCTACCAACAGTCAGTGAAGAAAGAAGAGTATTCCAAAGCAAGGAGGGACACAGATCAGCACCTGGCACAGGGCACATGAATCATCCCCCTGTGCTCTCGAGCTGCTGCAGCTCAGCCCACATCCTGCAAGAGTCCTTGCAAGAGGTGATGGTGGCGTCAGCAGGCAGATGGGCCGAGAATGGCAACCTACATTTCATGCTGCACAGATCTCAACAAAACAACAATGTTTTTGCCTCTTTGATCCTGCTGAGTTGCCAAAGAGAAGTAGACTAGCTGGCTCTCCTGCTGACTACAGCAGACCAAACCCCTTTGCAGCAAATTCTCCAGGTGCCCTGTTGGAGGGGAACATAACTGTTCCCATGGAGGATGTTTCTTCCAGCAGGCAGTGGACAGGGCCTGCAGTAAACTGTGGCTTTTCTCAACAAACAGTGTTTTCCTCTCTGTAATCACAATACCAAATTCAATCTTGATATTAGCTGGATTTAGTATAGTACATTACAAATGGAAGTTTTTGAAAGGAAAGGTGATCCTCTAGTTAAGGTGCTTTCAACTTAACTTTATTCCTAAGAGAGTTTCTGAATCTGGAAAAGCAATCATTATTAACAGCACAGTTCTTATAATATTTTCCTATTTAAGATTTGCTTACCTATCACCATTGTTTGACCATAAATATACCCATTCTATAGCTTAATGAAAAGACCTCTTTTTACAGCTTCAGCTGAGCATATCTGGGGAATGGGTGGTGGTTTTCTGCTTGTTTGGTTTATTTTTTGGGGGGGGGGGGGGTGGATCTTGGGGGAAGAATCTGTGCTATTGAATGTCTAATCTGGGCTGTGTCAACCTGCACATCTGAACACACACAGACACTCAGCATCAGAATCAATGTTGTTGTTGTTTCTTAAATTAGTCCATGTCCACACGGAAACATTTAACCCACCAAAGTTTCCCTCTAGCCACCTGCCCTAATTCCAGGACAACACTGCTGTCCTGTGGTCTGAGTCTTGGCTCGTTCTCACTCCAGTTGAACAGCAAACCCTCTTAGAAAATTTGTTTCTCACAGGGCTTCCAGCATCATAACTTACTACAGGAAAAGGCCATAATTTTGACTTGCTTTACAGATGTCAAATCCTTCATGGAACTCAGTTTAGACTTTAGGCTCAATGTCAAAAATAATACAAAAAACTGGCTGTAATTACCTCCTGGAGTTAGCTTGCAATAAATTAAAACAAAATTAAAAAAAAAAAATCCACCCCACATTTTAAAGGAATTTTGACTTTCTGCCTAGATATATATTTTTTCACTCCTTGCTTGGAAACTTAAAGAAGGGAACAATTAATGAAAACCAATTGCTCAAAAAGACACGGTTTGCAGATCATGTTTGTTTTCATATCTTAAACTAGCTCACTGTGTCTTAACATAGTTTTAATTCATAAGAAAACCCCAAGACAGATTAGAAATGTAAATTAGAGGAGGAAAGATATAATTTTTTTTATTTTACTTTGACCCCATGTTATTCATTCCTTCCTGGAAACCTAGATTTTTTTTTCTTTTTGGCTGCTCTAATACTTTATTATTTTTATAGTATGCATTATTGTAATTAAAGGGGTGTATATTTTTACAGAAAAAAAAACCCTCTTTTTGCTTCCATTGCCAGAGACTGCTAGTAATATACAAATTAAATGCAGGCCTTTGGAATGTCAAAAAATTTTGGTTTCTGCCCCTCCTCCAGCACACTTTTATTTTTACCAGTGCACCTTGTTCTTTCTTGGGTGCAATAGGAAACAAAACGTCTGTGATGCTTTGAAGAGAGCAGATTGTGCTGGGTTTGAGACCTTAACAGCAAATATATAAAATAATATAAATATTATATAGGAAATATAAGCCCAGATATCTTGACTAATTTTTTAAACTGGAGGAAAAAACATTGTTTTTGGAGAAAATATCACTATATTTAGGTATTTATCCATCACAAAATCTGAAATTGCAGGCTACAAGAAGGTAGAGCCCTTGATACAGTATTGACCCAGAACTGGGCATTTTCCCACTGGTGGGGGTGGACTGGGCAATACACCCAACCAACAATACCAGTAGCAGTGTTCCTTCTTAAATTGCCTCTTTTGAAATGAAATATTAACCCTTTTGTCCCAAGTTCATGCTTTGCCATCCTGATTTGCCACGCCTGGCACACCGTGGCTGAGAGGGCTCTGTTGCTTTAACATGCACAATGGAAGCATGAGATATTTGGGTTCTGGAGTCTCTCTTTTGAAGCAAACTTGGAGCTCTGCCTTCTGCAAATAGACCCTGTTACCCTCTGAAAATGATTTTCCCCTGTAGGATGGACTTTTCCCCTCCTCTCACTCCTGGCTGGCTGTACTACATGGGTTTGAATCCCTCTTGATTCTGTTTCCTGAAGTTTGGCTTGACCCTGGGCCATAAGTCTTGCCCAGATGTTAAGTTTGCTCCAATCTTTG
Organism: Pseudopodoces humilis; assembly: GCF_049639895.1. NCBI lineage: Eukaryota > Metazoa > Chordata > Aves > Passeriformes > Paridae > Pseudopodoces > Pseudopodoces humilis. The sequence continues at coordinate 74,660,609 of NC_142203.1, read as the reverse complement.
GTTATTCTGGTGTTTGATGCCTGGTTTCAAGCACAATACATAATTTATCAGGTGCTTCAGTCTAAACTCAGCCTGTGAAACTACTCTACAGTTGTTATGTGTGTGTGTGTATTTATACATACATCTCCCAACACCAAAATATTTTGCATGACTTTTGATTTAAATGAAAAATAAAAAAAAATTCTAATTGTAAATCAGTAAATCAGCATATCTGTATTATCAAATCAGTCAGTTCCTGTTAGGGGATTACCATTTGAAATTCAAGTTAGCAGCTTTTCAGAGTAAATGGTCAATTAGTTAGTCTATATTTAAACCTAAAAATTTAATGTGCTAATCTTTCTTTAAGTCAAAGACTTTGGATCCCTGACTAAAATTGCTTGTGTTTTTCAAGTTCTGTATAAGAAACATGAAGCACAGTGTGTAAAGTACTGCAAGTTTTGCCAAAATTTTTTGCATTCATCAGTGTGTAAAACTAACTCTCTCAACTAATTGCTGCCAGAAACTCACTTTATAGAAGTGATCATAATGAGTAATTCTTTGAGTCTAATGGATTTGTTTCAAGGGGGAAGCAAAATGAGCCAACAAAGAAGTATGCAGAGTTTTCCAAGGATTTAAGGTCAAATAAGACACCAACTTTCAGAAGTGTAATGGATGACAAGTAGGAAATCAGGACTTTCAGACACAGGAAAAGGTCACCCTTTTACTGTAAGTGAGGATGATTTCATAAATCAATATTTTTTTTATTGCATATGACAGAGTAATTCTGTTATCCTGACACACAGAAATCTAGAAAAAATCAGCATAATTACTGATGAAATTAAGCTGACAATTTGGAGTGATTTTCATATCTTTTCTCAGTTTAATATTTTTAAAATAATCTTTAATTACTTTATAAATGGTGAAACAAATGGTGTCACATTTTGCAATGCTGATTGTTGCAGGGTGATAGCAGACACAGGTATATTTAATCATCCATCTTACAGACTCCTCTTCCCCATTCATTACACTGACAACCCCAGCCCAGCCCAGTGGCTGACCTCACACAGCACTGGTGCGCACACAAAAGGGGATGTAGAGTTCTGCCTCACCCATCAGCCTAAAGCACAGCCTCAGATGAGAAGAGAGTTCCTTTTTGTGTGGCTGAAAACAGGGAGTCAAGGAAGAAGGAGAGAAAAAAGCATAAAATCTGCGTTTTCTTACTGCTGAGAAAAAACAGGTGGAGTTCAGCATGTTTGGGGCAAAGAAATAATCTCTACTCACAACTCAGTTGACTTAGTCAGTGAAAGGGTTACTGGGCAGATTGTTCCCATAAAAAATATTTCCTGACTCCATCTTTCTCAAATTTTAAGTCTCTTAAACCCCCACTAAATTATAATAAAAATGCATCTGTAGTAAATTTTACTCAATCTAATAACTCTATCAGTGAACTTGTGAATGCCTAAATTATGGACTTCACTTTCTTGAATAATACAGGTGTTTGTTTTAACTAACCTTAAACAGTCACAAAAATCCCACCATCAGACATTTAGGCATTTCTACAATCTAGTACCAAATGTTGATGTCAAAAGAGAAGCAATTCAAACAAAAAAACCCCAACAACACTCAAGAACACATGCTTAAAAAACATCTTGCCAAGATATGAAGCAAAAAGCAAAGGAGAACCACAATCACAGCTTTTTATTCTCCTCTGATCACCTGTGCCTTTTATTCCTTTTCCCCTCCGGGACTAGGATGTCTTTTCGATCTGCAGAATCCATACAAGATGTGACAAGAAATTCCAACCTACCAACATGGGGCAAGAGAGAGAGATGCTGATTTCCATTTCTGAAACATATATAATGTTCAGAGGCTTTACAAGGATGAATTTAGAGGAGGCAGGTCAAAAAGTCCAAACTTCCTCCTCCAGCACTGCCCTGTGTGCCCTGCACACTCTCACTTCACCAGCCACGGCTGTGCAGCATATTGCAGAATTTCCCATCCAGCCCACCAGCCTCATACAGGTATCTGCTTCTGTCTTGTCTTGAGTTTTTACCATTTTCTTCACTGGATCACCTTCAAGAGTCACTTGAATGTTCTAACAAATTAATTATTCATTCTTGCTGCTGTGGGCGCTAATGGTGCTCTGGCCTTGAGATCTCTGCTCCCCACGCACAGTGATTTTGCCTCTGGTTGGCTGAAATGTGCCATGTCTAGACCAAATTAATGGAGTCAGCTGAGAAATATGGAGGGGAAATAAAATGGCTTGAGATACACAGAAGGGAAGGCGGAGTGAATAATCTTGATTGGGTTTCAGGTCTGCAAAACTAGAAATACAAAGCAGATAACTTAATTTCTGTCAGTTAGGAAAGTTCTGTCTATTCACCCATGAAAATCTGCTCTTGCCTGACACAGCAATCCTCTTTCTGCATGGCTGGAATTTTGTTGGCACTAATCAAGCTTTTTTTGGTGAAATATTTGGATGCAAATGTAGCTTAAAGATACTGTAATGTCTCTTTTTGGGACAGATCTTTATGATAAATTTTCCCAAGCATCCCCACACACTGCAGCTTTGTCATGGCTGTTTAAGATGTTTGAAGAGATTTCAAAGTGAAAATATTTTGTACTTTCTCCTTTCATCTCAAAAAGAAAGAATTAAAATATGCTCATTTTCCTGCCATCTGATGGCTTCTGATGGGAAGTGGATTTTTCACCAAGAATTTAGGATTTTGGTGGCAATGAGATTTCCTAAACTACAACAGAGCTAAACCAAAAATCTAAGCAGGAGGCTCATCAGAAACATTAAAGCAGAATGTGAGATGGTTGATGAAATCACTGATTTGCTAAGGCTTGCAGCCAAAAGTGGAGGCCACCCCTAACAGAGAAGAAAAAAGTCAGGTAATCCTCTTCACCCCTCAGCCTTTGGGGAGGTGCTGTGCTGGACTTTGTTCTCACCATCAAGGAGGGGCTGGTGGGGAGTGTGAAGCTCAGGGGCAGCCTGGGCTGCAGTGAGCATGGAATGGTAGAGCTCCAGATCCCTGTGGAAATGAGGATGGCACACACCAAGCTTCCTTCCCTGGACTCCAGCAGAGCAGGCTTTGGGCTCTGGGAGCTGCTTCCTCGGGTGCTGTGGGATGGAGACCTGGAGGGAAGAGGGCCCAGGAAACCAAGGATTGCCTCCCACAAGCTCAGGAGCCATAAATTCCAAGGATAAAATTACCAGGAGGCTTGGGTGGATGAACAAGGAGCTTCTGGGTGAACTCAGACACAAGAGGAAGGCCTGCAGAGGACAAAAGTAAGGACAGGTAGCCTGGGAGGAATGCAGACATTGTCCAGGCAAACAGGGAAGATAATGGAAAAGATAAAGGAAAGATAATGTCCTGATAGAATTAAATCTGGCCAGGGATGACAAGGGCAATGAGAAAATTTTTTGTAGGTACGCCAGTGGTAAAAAGAAGAATAGGGAAGGTGTGAAATCTCACTGAAAGGAGATGAGAGCTCTGGTTATCCAGGATATGCACAAGACTGAAATATTCAACAATATTTTTCCTCAGTCCTCAGCAGCCAGTGGTCCAGCCAGACTGCCAGGGTCACAACAGGCAGAGATAGGGGCTGGCAGAATGAAGAGCCTGGCTTTGACAGGGTGTCTAAAACCAGCATCATCTGTGCACCTGTGAGCCCAGGATTTTGATCATGTCCTCTAAATGTTAAATTTTCTCACCTGGTTTGGGATCCATCCTCAAGTCTAATGCTGCAGAGCAATGAATTCCACAGGCAGCCTGTGCTGTAGGGTATTTCCTTTATTTGTTTTAAATTTACCTACCATTTATTTTAACATATGAGCCCCAGTTCTCATATTACTGTGGAGTGTAAAGAGAAGGAATGATCAGCTTTTCTTACACTATTCATCATCTTAAATAGGCCAATTAAGCCCATGTAATTATCCTTCTTTCCAAGTTAAATAATCCAAGTCTTTGCAGCTTCTCATATGGAAAGTCCATCATGCCTCTAAACCATTGAAAATTATATGGTGCTAATTTAAAACATGGCCACTTGTAACATGTGTATCTATGTCTATTTCTACTGACACTATGATTGTCAGCTAATTGAACATGTGTAACACAGAAAATACAGCTCCAGCTGCTTGTTCCCACGTTGACTAATGAAGGGACATTGGGTTCTGGCATGCAGGGGTAATTTGTATGTGCTGAACATGGCCTGTCATGTTCCACGGGGCTGGGAGCCACGGGCACTTAAAATGGTTGAATATATTTTATTCCCTGATCTCTGGAGACAAGGGGCTCTTTGACTGTGTGCACACTACCCCATTCCCCCAGCGGAATTTCCCATCCAGCTCAGTCCCAGAGATAGGAAAATTCAGTTATTGCTGGAGTCCAAATAATGTAGAGGGTCCCCAGCTGAGATCAAGGCTTCATTGTGCTCTCAGAGGCACAAACTCGTTCTTAGAGACAACCCCTGCCCTAAAGAGCTTGTAGTCTAAATAGGAGAGACAAATAAATGGTGGGAGAGAAAATAAATGTGGAGTGACTTGCGCAGCTGCTGGGACAGCTGCTCTCAGAGGGAGACGGGAACAGGACCCAGTTTGGAGGGTCTTGGGACACTGTGTTAGCTACTGGGCTGTCCTGCCTCACATTTTCCTGTGGAAAATGACATTTTAACCACCCCATCTTGAAAACACCTGGTCAGGGAGAGCCCAGGGGACAGAGAAGTTAAAATGCAAACAGCTACTTGGCAGCCCGGCACCCTTGGGCTGTGTCTGCTGCTGCTGTGGACAGAGCCAGCACAATAGTTTTAGAGAGGACCTGATGTGGGAAAGGGCACATTGAAAGAAATGTGGTGTCTCCTGTGGTCACAGGTCACTGGTTGATGTTAAACACTCAGGATTCAGGCCACATAAAAGCTCTGGCAAGATTCTGAGCAAATGAGGACTAGTAACTTGTTTAGTAAAAGAGCTCTTTGACCCAAAAACCTCAGGAACATTTAGATTTGGAACCAGATTTTAGTGCATCTTTGCACTCCAGTGCAGGGAGCTGTCTGGCCCTGTGTGTGGAATCAGCTGCTGCAGCATCTTGCAGTTCACATGCAATGCTGACTAATGGAAGAGATTAAATCCTGTAACTGAGAGGCTTTTGCTGCCAGGGACATGCACAGCTGCACTCCCTGTAGTCCTTTCTTGGCAGAACAACGTCTCTGCCAACAGCTGGTGGAAGCTCTGGGAGCTGTGCTCCTGTCCACCTTGTACACCCAGGTAGGGAACCATTTTTGTCACTCTGAGCTGTGCCTCCCATGCAGTTTTATGAGCAGTAGTAAAATCTTGCTCTTTCAGGCTGCTAAATTTGACTAGATTTCCTACTTGTGAATGTATTTGCCACCCATGCAAGCAGCATTTCACTTTCTTTGCCTGCCACAGAGTGCCAGCCCAGAACTTAAGAAAGCCCAGCTCCCTGGTATCTCAGGAGGATCTCCTAATGTGGGGATCCCTGCTGAGCAGACAAGACCTGCCCGGGTGTTTCCTAGGATTACCTGATGCTCATCAGTCACTCCTCATTTGAGGTATTTTTCCTGTCTGACTGAATTTCCAAGGGACAGAGCAGTGCAGAAGCCGTAGGGTTTGCTGTGATCTCTGCAGAAGGTTCCCTCTTCTGAGACTCTTTTTCCTCCCTCTTGCTTGCAGCTACTTCAAGAGACAGACTTCTCCCTCCCATCCTCTTTGAGATGGAAATGACTGATCCAGCTCATACTTGTATTTCTTTTTTTTTTTTTTTTTTTTCTGCCCATAGGTAGTGCACTCTTCTGCTTGTGTGCACTGCCTGCATCTCTGCTCCATGCTCTGCACCCCAAACACCTGCCAGCAAACCTGGTAGCCTCACAGCTTTAGCACTAGCCAACTCACTGCCATGGCACAGGAGGGACATCTTCCATGCACAGCAGCACTTACAAGCAGGTACACAGCCCATTAAGGCAGTATATTTACAATTACACACACATTTTACAACACTTAATGTCTATAGGTAACCATGCAGTATATTTGGGACTTAATTTTCCTCAGGACTCTAGTTAAAATGTTCAAGCTACAACCTTCAATTTTCTCACAGCGTGTTTCCTTCCCCCCTCTCTGAACCACTGCTAAAATATCTCTTATAAATCCTAAATTTTCAGTCCAGGCAAAACCTTTCTACCACTAGCTCCTGGCAAAAGGGATGAGCGGCTCATGGAGATATCCCTGACGTAATTGTGTGATTTTTGGGATGCTCTCAAATTGTGTTAAGTTGTATGAGGCTCTGGCACAGGTCTCCCACAGAAGCTGTGGCTGTCCCATCCCTGGCAGTGCCCAAGGCCAGGCTGGATGGGGTTTGGAGTGACCTGGTCCAGTGGAAGGTGTCCCTGCCTATGAGAGGGATGTGGGATGAGGTGATGTTTAAGCTCCGTTCCAACCCAAAACATTTTGGGATTCTGTGATTCTTGGTAGCTGAAATTGAGTAAAATTATGCCAGCCTTGAGAAATATCCTCCTAGGGTGGCTTTGTTTCATTGTTGCCGTCGTACAGTGCCCTCTCCTAGCAGGGACAATGTGACAGCCCTCAGAGGCCAGCATCCTGCCAACATAGTTGTGAAAACCTCATCGAGCAGCATAGCTGTGTCTACAGCAAGATTTTATTGGCAAAGATACATTGGCTGGGTACATTTGATTTTTTTTTTCTTTTTTTTTTTCACGCTCTTAGCCAAAGAAGCTCTGCCAGCAACATCTCATAGCAAAGACTTCACGGCAAGTAGCCCATTACGAATGCACTCACAGAGGCATGCAGAATGGTCATTAAAAAAGATGTTCCCCAGCTCTCTGCTCAGTTCTTGTTAGATGCAGATATGTAGCAAAGTTTAAAAAAAAAAAAAAAGGAAAAAAAAAAAAAAGAAAGAAAGAAAAAGAGGAACCAGTCTGCCAGCCGCTTAATGCGAGTCAACAGCTGTCTCCTTGTGCTAGTAGGAACTCCAATCAGAGGTCATGTTCTAAATTAATTCTAGCAGCACCCAGTGTTTTCCCCGATGACTATGATTCTTTTGGGTCAATCCTAGGTCACGTAAGATTGAAGAAAAACTGCTTTCATTAACTTCTTTCCTTGGGACCAGCTCGCTCCAGAGATATTCCTTGCCAGAGTTATGTGACTACTTCACAGAACAAGATATTTTTCCCCGAGTTAATCTCTTAAAGATTTAATTCTCAGCTTTTAAAAATAGTTCACACCATAACAGAGAGTATTTTCAGGGTTTATCCTCTTCCTCTTTTTAAACTGATTTTCAATTCACTGTTACTCAATGTCGCTTCTGCTATTCATGGAGCACAGCCAAGTGAAACCGGGACCCGCTATGCTGCTGATTTACACTATAGAACCATTATTAGCTGACTTCTGCATTGGCATTCCAGACATTCCAGCTAGTCTCCTGTGTACTTATTCATTCAAAATAATGACAGGGCTGGCAAAAGATGCCGGAATGACAAGCCTGTGGAGTGAAGAGGTCCTTCACTGGGCCAGGGTACAGGACTGGCAGAGCCAATGCGTGCCATCCCCTCCTCGTACCTCCCACACCCTCCTTCCTCCTGCTCTCAAGGCTGGCTGTGCCTTGTAGAGTTAAAATCCAAGGCAGGGAATTCACAAGGCCTGGTTAGGCTTTGGTGCAATTTTCTGTGCTTGCTGCTGGTGTCTTTTCATCATTCCTAGTCTTTTAACAAGTTTTGGAGCACAACTGTACTCACCAAATGGCCCCATTTCTCAAATCACTAGGGCAAACGCACAAACACACACAACCTCAAACTTTAGGACCCTGAAACTAGTTTTGAGGAGTGACTTGGCTGTGTAATTCACAGTTCTGGACACCTATTAGGGTAGATCTGAGGTCTCTAAATGGTGCAGTGTCCTGGTTTCCTTTATTTGGCCTAGCACCAGAGCACACTGCTCACTCCTTTCCCTCCCATTCTTTTGTGAGAAGGAAGCTTCATGATAGTTCATTAACGTTATGAAAAATGCACTCTTGGAGACAAGCGGGGTGTATGGGGAGGCAATTAAAATGTTCCATTGTGCTGAGCGCTGTGCAAACACTGAAACAATGGTCCCAGGAGCGGGGATCTCACCACTGAGACAGACAATAGCAGCCATTCACACCACCTATTATAGACTATTTGGAGTATCTATTTTAGGTGTGAGTCACAGCCTAAATTTTCCGTATAGGCCAAGAAATTGTTGCTTCCAGGGAGTGACTCAGAGCACCTAAGTTAGATGGCAAAAAGTCATATGGTAGTAATATCCCCAACCAGTATGTGGAGCAAATTAGGGAGAATAACCACTTTTTGCCTAATGGACAGCTCTCCCTAGGCTCCCTGCATTGCCAGCAAGAGGAAAAAGAGTTCACAAAATGGTTCACAGCATCCAAATCAAGTTCTCCTTCCTCCTCATGGAAACCATTTCTCTTTACTGACAACAGAGGGGGAGTCTGGGGATAGTAAGTTCATTAGGCTAAAATAACCTCTTGTAACACCCTTGTAGCTAGCAGGAAAAACAGCATGCAGCTGCCTAACTTTGTCAGGCTGCCCACTAAATCTATTAATGGATATAAATTGGCAAAAAAGATCGGGAAAAAGGCAGAGAATCCATTTGCGGGAAAACGGACATCTTTCCACATCTCAGTAAACACACTCAGGAGCCATAATGAAAAGCATGCAGCATTTCCATAAACCTGACATCTCCTCTTAGACACCTCTGTGATTTACATTTAAAGCAGGGCACTGTGAGACCCAGACACCACAGTGCTGGGCTGTTTTAGCACTGAAATTTAGGTGTGTGCCTTCGGTCTGCCTGTGGGGTAGGTGTCCATGCAGAGGGCTTCCCAAGCTGTGTGCTGAGTCCCTGCTCTCCCAGGTTCACACATCTCAGAGGAAGGCAGTGCCTTTTGCCTGCCGTGGTGAGAAGTGGCCACCAAGAAAGGGCTTGGGGCTGCAGAAACCACCTCAGCACTCGAGGGCAGCGTGCACCTCACAGCGGGGATTTCTCCCATGCTGTCCCTGACACTGGTCTGACAGTACCTGCACTGGCTTTAATCAATTGATGCCTGTGAAGCACGCAGAGGCCCTCAGATTAAACTGTGCTAATGGAAGGGCAGGAAAGCGCTGCCGCCGCGTGCCTCCCCTCCCTGTCCGCGCCGAGCCGCCGTGCCTGGATGCTGCTCCACCATGACCTTCTACGGTGGTGCTGTGGCAGCCTGCTCCTTCACGGGGCCATTTGGGCTGACAATGTGAAGCTCCTTTTCCCACATAATTGAAAGGAATTTCTGATTATGCACAGGGATGTCAGCAGTGCGAGGAGCTTGGACGCCTTCCAGCCGCAGCCGGATCCAATGATAGCGCTGCGATTTCTCCTTTTTTGGCACTCTACATGTGAACTTTCTGCTCCCTTCTGGGAGTGATTTCTCAAGATAATATGCTGCTGCTCCAGCTTCTCTCTGATGGCCTAGATTTATAGCTTCTGCAAGGCAAGAGAGGGGAAGGGGTGTGGGAGAGACAGGGAGGATGAAAGCAGAAAGGGAAATTATTTTTTTGGTTGGGGTTTTTATTATTTTGGTCCCACTCTGCTACAGTGACTGTCTCCAGGCTTTGCACAAAAATAGTCTGTCCTTTCCATCTCCGTAATGCTCTTTACTGCCTGCAGTGAAAGGTTGAAAGTACACACGAGTTTTTCTGGCCTCTCTTTAGTCCAACCCCTGTGAATATGTGGCATGAGGTGAGCACTACATTTATCTCTGACCTTTTCACCATCTCCTGCATCTGTTAACTGAAAAGAGAGGAAGATGTCCCCAGCCTCCTCTCCCACAGAGCAGATGGTACTGGTGACTTGATTTACTTTATCTCTATCAGTCCCAACTTGCTTCAAATCTCTCCGAATGTCTAATTTATCTAAAGCCTTCATTGCTCTAACTACACTGGGGAAAAACAAAACAACAGCCCCAAAAACCCCAGCCACTGGTTTTCAGGGAGAAATATTTCAAAATTCCAGATGCTGTGCTCAGAAATTTAGTAACACCATAATTAACTAGGACAAAAATTTCTCTCTTTGGATGTGCTAATCAGATGAATATCCTCTTTCCCTAGTGAGTTCAGACTGTTGGAGATGTTTCCATAACATCAGAACTGTAATATCCAAGTATTTTAACCCTCTCTCACAGCATTTCCAGGAAGGTGGGGCAGTGCTGCCATCCCTGTTTTACAGGTGGGAAATGAGGAACTGAGGCACAGAACTTATCTAAGACAGATCAGGTGAGTTACCCTTTGAATATATCTGTTCCTCTCTACTGTTTATAAGGTAGATCATAGATGCTCTATAGGATTACATTCATAATGCTTTGTGGCTGCAGACGACTGAGATGAATGCCACTTTTTTGAGACCCAGCAAGGTCACCCAGGAAGAGCGGAGGAAAGCTGTGAAATGAGCCTTTGCATTTTACAAATGACCTGGTGAATAATACATGCACCTTATGAGGTGGTAGCTCCTGAAATCACAGGCTGACACACTGGTTTGGGTTGGGAGGAGCATTAAATATGTTGGAACAGCATTGCCAGGAGAGGCAGGGGGGTGCTGAGCACCTCCTGGGGTTCACTTTGGAGTGTGTTTCAGCTTTGAGGTCTTCCTGACTGCCCTGGGGATACCAGAGCAGTCTTGTGGTGCTCATTGTGGCTTCTGAGACTACTGAGGCTTTTCAGTTCTTCAGGTTGCACCTAAAAGTGGGAAATACTGCTGACAGAGCTGACAGAGCTGCCTGTGCTCAGCTCCACATTTCCCATCATTTTGGATGGCCAAGTTGCCAGTGTTGAGTACTCTGTTCCAGAGGTCGTGGCTCAAATCCTCCCTATCTGAAGAGAATACATCAGGCGAATGGCAATTGAAATTTAATTTGTTCCTGTTTATCTCTTGCTGGTTGGATCTGCAGGAGTCTCTAACTACACCTCCCTATCAGATCTCTAAATCTCAGGAAACTTGACTGCAAGTGCTGGGACCTAAGGAAAAACTTTTGCATAGGGAGGGATGTGAAATCAAATGGTGATGGGGTGCTAGACACAAGGCTTTCTTATGAGGACCACAGGCAAGCACCCTGAAGGTCAGGGCCAGAGAATGTTTGCACAACTCTTTCTTGATGCCTAGAGTATTTCAGCATAAAGCCACATGTCCTGGCAATGATACACCCTAATTAAGCACCACCGAAAATCAAATTGGACTTGCATTCAAAGCAGAATTGAAATTGAGGCCACTTGGTGCTCTCTGAGCCTGTGTCCTTGGGCAGAGGCTGTGATTGAAATGACCTTACAGACAATCAGGCACAGGAGTCAAACCCTTCCTTGGTGAGGATTGGTCTGGGCTGATGGGAAGCCTTTTGCTTCCTCTCAGAAATCAGTCACAAAGACATACTGAGTGGCTGAGGAAATTATTTTTTATTGAACTTATCAGCATGTGAAAGATAACGGGAATGAGCTGCAGTCACAATCTCTTCTGTGATGGCAGCTGCAGGGGGGAGCAGAAATAATGCAGCAGGGCAGGAACTCGGGAGTGCTGGCAGGTCCTGAGCTGCCACAGAGCTCCTGCATGGCCTGGCAAGGATCTCAGGGTTGTGTGCAGGGGGCACAAAAGCTCCCATGGCAAACACAGACAGCACAGAGCCATTCAGACCAAGCACCACTGCCAGGCAGCCCAATGAATGCAGCAGCCACAATGCTGGGGTCAGACAAATCACACAGTGTGCACCGCTCCTGTTGAGTGCTGTGATGGCTTGGCTCTGCTGTGGAGCAGGAGTCAGGCAGGTTGCAGAGCTGTCACTCCTAATTTCCTATTATTTTCTTTAGCTGGGAAGCCACAGGAGTCACAGAACCATCACAGAAAGGTTAGGGGTTAGAAGGGTCTTTAAAGACCATATAATTTCAGTTCTGCTGCCATGGGCAGAGACACCTTCCACTGTCCCAGGCTGCTCCAAGCCCTGTCCAGCCTGGCCTTGGACACTGCAGGGATCCAGGGGCAGCCCCAGCTGCTCTGGGCACCCTGTGCCAGGGCCTGCCCACCCTCACAAGGAAGAATTCCTTCCTAATACCCAATCTAACTCTGCTCTCTGCCAATGTGAAACTCTTTCCCCTTGTCCTATAACTACACACTCTTGTCAATAGTCCCTTTCCAGGGGAGCTTGTCCTCAAGTCTGAGTAGTTTTGTGCTTAAGGTACTTTTGTGCATGAATGCAGGGGAAAGACAGGAAAGCTGACTTGGTCATGGACAACATACAGCACTTCAGCTGCAACAATGCCTTTGCCATCCATGGATATTCTCACTTCCCCCTGTGAGTGAGGAGAGACCACCCACCTGAAGTGGTAAAACCAAGAGTTAGGCTCGAACTTAGTGTGGTCTGAGACAAAATATTTACTAGCTTGGTAGTAACTTTGTACTGGCAAGTAATACTAATAAAAAACGTGTTTGATGTATTCAAAACTTGTTGGTGTACACATTAAAACATGTGGTGGAATCTGGGGGCATAATAAAACAGCTGCTTTAGTTAAAGCTAGAAGAGGGTCTGGTGGTCATGCTGGAGAAAAAGATGGGATCAGAGCAAATACCCACTTTAACTCCTTCACTGCTGAGGCACAGCCCCAAAAAGCATGTTTTTATGTAAAGCTGCAAGGCCCCTGAGCTAAATGGGCTTCCCAATAATACAATTTTCCCCCACGGCCCTGCAGACACTAACCCAGTCCCTCTCCCCTGAACAACATTTTCACTACTATTTTATCATCAGGCCTAATTTGATTTAACAAGCCTGGCCCAGATAAATCAAGTGGTTACAGATTAGGAAGTCCTTGTGCTTACAAGGCCAGTGCTCATAAAATTGAATGCATCATGCAACTTATAAACAGGAAAAGATAAGCACAGTTTTATGTACTCTGCTGCAGATTTCATGCCAGTCCATCTCCCCAGGAAAAGGAAGATGAAGGCTGTATCCTCTTTGCAGTCTGTGCAGGGCATTGTTGATGTTTGTGCTCCTTCTGTTCTACTTTTAACACTTTTTTTCCCTCCTTGGCACCTTGATACACCTCTGGGACACCTCTGAAAGACGTGTTCAAGTCTTTTTTCCCCCCTATTTCAGGGACTCCTCCAGTTATTTGTATGTTTGAAAGGAAAAAACTTCTTGACGTACAGATTAAGAGAAAAGGGTTAAAGATTTTCCTTATATGTATGTCTTTATGGATTTGGAGTAAATAGCATTCATAACCAAGAAGTTGTTCAGAGCTGTGCTAGAGGACAGTGATGGAAGAGAGAATAAATAAAAATTTTCTTGCTGTCAAAATGAGCAAGGCTGTGATTAAAATAATGCAAAACAGAATCATAGAATAATTAAGATTGCAAAAGACTCCCTAAGACTCCCTAATGAGTCCAACCATTAGCATAGCACTGCCAGATCCCCCACTAAGCCATGGTCCCTGAGCACCACACCTACATGTGTTTTGAACACTTTCAGGGATTGTGATTCCACCAAATAGGATCTGTGCTTCTCCATTTAATCTGCTTTTCTAGATGTGAAATGCACTCATTCTCCCACATGCACAGTTGGTTGATGTCCTTAGGTGTTCTGGGGCTGGATTTGGTACATGAGCCCATGGATGGTGCCTTCCTTCATTTAGGAGCTCATTCAGATGTCTGATAAACATCATCTCTCCAGATCAGGCTAAATACAGCACCCTGCCTTCCCCTGGCAGGAGCCTTCTCTAACAGGCCAGTGTTAGATGGAGTAGCCTGGGGGTTCTTTATATTTAACATCAAAGCAGGGCAAAACAAATGCAATTACAGCCCAATAATGAAATTTGTATCTGTTGTAAATGTCCTTAGTTGTGTAGCAGAAAATCCAGATACCGATGAGCTAAAAACAGATCCAAGGCGAGTGGTGAGAGAAAGCTGAAACTTCTTCTCAAAGACACAGCAAACAGTATGTAAACTTCACAAAATGTTTATTTTTTTTTTTGTTTTTGTTTAAGCTGTGGAGTAAAAATAACTTTCCCTTTATCCAGTGAGTGACTGTACAGGATGAGACCAACTGGGAAGCTGCTCTAAGCCTCGAGCAATGCAATGTTTTTGAGTTCAGAGTGGGGAAAGGAGATCTTCAGGACTGTGCCTTGGATTAATGGCCAGTGAACTAGTAGAGACTAAATGCAAGACTACTTTTTACCAAGATAAGGTTTATCCAACCTCTGAAGAGCAGTACAAGGTGGTGAAGTGGCTTCACTCCTTCTTAGAAAGCAGCATGCACTATTCAGAATTTCCTGTCCCACCTTTGGAAATCAGCTCCAACCTTTTGCCAGAGTCCCAGAGCAAGAGTCCATGGAGCTGGGAACAGGTTATCCTGTTTCCTAATTGTTAATGTGCAGAGGCTAAACAGAAAATTTATGATAAATTCAGTCAGAACGGCAAGAAAATTAATTCTCTTTTAATGTTTTATGAATCTCCTGTTGTTGGGATCAGGACAGGTGATGTTTCCTTAAGGGATTTCTTGCACCATCCATATTTTTGTATCTTAATGACACTAATTTTAATGTACTCTCTCTGCTGTACGGTGGAAAATATTTTAATTTAATGACCAGGCTTCTGTTCCTTTGCTTTTACTGAGTAATGCTGCAGTTTCAGGCCTCCTTGCAGCAGGATGTGTGAGTATAACTGAAGAGATTAATATGAATAACCACTACCAGACTGCCAGACTGAATATGCATCTTTTGCTAGCTAAAAAATATAAAAGGCCCTTGAACAAAACTCATCTGAGATGCAATCCCATTCAAGGCTCTGAAGTTTTCTCTAGATGAGACACAATGTTAAGGAAGACTGCTGAGTCCCCTGGTGAGAAAATGTCAAGGGTTTTTATTCTGGTCTTGTGGTTCTGCAGACTGCCTGAATCACAAGGTCATGGCATGGCAAGATAGCTTGTTATATCTTCTTTAAATTGGCTAAACACATTTTAAATAACACACTCCACAAATGAGAAAGTATTTTCCACTGAGGTGGGGAGCGTCATCTCAGCTCTCTGAAGATTAAAGTTTACTGCTTCCTAATGCCACTTGCCAAGGACACATTTTATTGCCTTTGTGTTACTGTATGTCAGTCAGGAATAAATCTCTGTAGAGCTTCTATCTCGCTCTTCAGCCACACGTAACCTCATTTATATTCAACAAACTTTTCTTCTCTTCTCTCTCCCGTGCCTCCCGCCCCCTCTTCCTTCAGTGGAGGCATTTCAATGAGTCTGTGCAGGCACAATTTAGGACTGAAATGAAGATCTCTATTCAGAGGCTGAACAAATTCTCACCAGCTTCCTTAGACCTAGGGCTAAGCTCTTCAGTTCCCTTCACCCCTTTTGTCTGCAGGTTTTTTGGGGCCAGACTGCCAAGTTCAAGCGAGGCTCCGATCTCTCCTCTTTCACAGGCCTCCTGATTAGTGGCTTTCTTTTTCCAAGACTATAGATACAATTATTAGAAATTCCTTTTTTTGTGAACACATTGAATGAAGGTATGAATGGAGATGGTAAGACGAAGAAAGTGAGAAGCTTAATATAACTTTGGCTTCTGTAGTTAATTAGATTTGGATGGCTTCAGAGGAGCAGCTGTAATTTTTTTTTTTTTTTAATTGAAGTTACATAAAGGACTATTCAGTGTATTTTGGGTGGGGAGGGGAGACTGTATAAAAATAAAGAAGATGAGAGATGGGTTTTGGAAATACACCCTCTCCCCCTCTTCCTTTTTTGGGAAACAGTTGTGGGAAGAAAAAAAAGGGAAAAAGAAAAAAAAATGTCCCACCACCAAAGGGGATAACAGAATCACTGGCACTGCTGCTAATACCCTGTGTCTGAGGCAAAGTATGCAGAATGCATATTCAAATAGGAACATTTTTTTTTTTTTTTTTGTTCAGAGAGAATCTGAAATGCAGAAGTCTGAAATGTATTCCTTTGCACATCCAGAACACTAGATCTCAGACTTTCAAAAGGACATTGCCAAGATAGAGATCGCATTCAACATTTAAAGCATTTCAAGGAGATATATCGCTTCCTATCTGCCTGAAATCTTCCCACTGCTAACAGAAGGCATGGATTTTGAAACCCCAGTGGCATGGCAGCAGTTATGCTCTGTGCTCATTCTTCACCCTGCCCAGTGAAGGAAATGAGACTGGTCAGCTCTGTCTGCCGTTCCATTTCATCCTCATTTTCTCTTTTGTGACACACACTGCAACCTCAGAACTTCAGTCTTAATTGAATTTTTAAATACATTAAGAGATGGACAGTAGAATTATGGGGCCTTAATCTAGTGGGTGGCACCCCTGCCCATGGTGTGGGGGTTTGGAATTAGATGATCTTTTAGGTGTCTTTCAAGCCAAACCATTCTAAGACTCTATGATTATGTTTTGAAATCCCTTTTATTCTTTCACCCTAATCTGCATGTTAATCCCAGGGCACTTTAGTAAAGTGTTTCTCCTTCACCAAGGGTGTTTTGGCAGCTAAACCTTCAGTTATCCACTGACTGCAGCCGTGCTGATTTCTCCTCAGCTAAGCGTGGAAGCCTGGGCTGTGGGAGAGGATGTCTGTCACTTCAGTCGCACCCACACACTGCTCTGACTTCAGGGGGTGGCTATTATCCCATTAATTACATGTTTAAATCATGGAACCCCAGAATGGTTTGAGTTGGAAGGGACCTTAAAGCTCTTCTCCTTTCATTCCCCTGCCATGGCAGGGACACCTTCCACTATTCCAGGTATTCCACATCCCATCCAACCTGACCTTGGGCACTGCAGGGATCCAGGGGCAGCCCCAGCTGCTCTGGGCATCCTGTGCCAGGGCCTGCCCACCCTCCCAGGAAAAAATTCCTACCCAATATCCCATCTAAATCTGTCAGTGTAAAGCCATTCCTTGTAGTCCTTTAACTTCAGGCCCTTGTAAATTGTCTCTCTCCATCTTTCTTGTAGGCTCACTTCAAATCCATCATTGAGTCGTGTCACTGCCATCAGCCTTCTCACCTAGGTTATCAATAGTGAATCAGAAAGAAAAATTCTGTTGTTGGTGTACCCCTGTATTATCAATCAAACAAAAAAAGAATTTGTCTAATTGTCATTATGACTTGCTTTCAGTTCAGCATGTAATGCCACTTAAAAAATCCCTGTTTCCTAAATTTTCCTTCTATATAAATAAAAGTACAGGTATTCCCTGAATGATTTTTTTCTCTTAAAAGACCTCTAACCAAGTGCATGTTCTAAAAAACTGTAGAGAGCATCTCCAAGACCTTCCCTTCTTTATTAATATTCTCTCTATTTTAACTAATGTGTTGGGAAAGAGGTGATTTGTCAGTATAGCCTATCATTATCAATACTTTCTCCTCTCTTTGGAAGAGATGTAGAAATTTTTATAAAATTTAAATAATTAAAAGAAAAAAGAAGAAATACAACTGAGATAAAGAACAGTTTCCTAAAGTGTCTGCCATCATTTGCTTAGAAAAAAAAATGGTTTTAGCATGATATGAGGTTTAAATTTTTATTTTTTTTTGAATTGCAAAAATATTACAATATTGTTGAAATGGAAATCCTTTAAATTGAAAAAAGAAAACATTTAATAAAGTAATTCAGACTCCTGAGTGATTTTTGTCATATTTGTCAACACATTCTTAAAATGTTGCAAAAACAGGAAAAAAATGTGTGAACGTTTTTCCAGCTACTTCATATTGGATTCAACTATACTAACCTTTCCTCCTCTCAGAGCAGTATAAATGCCATCTTTCCTTATGACACTTAAGGGGGAAAAAAAATGAAAAAAAAAAGGAGAAAAAGCTTGATTTGCCCTGTATATGTAATGTTTGGAGAAAAGATGTCAATGCTGACTAACAATGAACAGTGTTGTTGGGCTTGCAAAAATTCTGGCACGAACTCCTGGGCTCAAGGCTGAGTGGATGGCAGCAGAGGAAGAGCCAGAAATGATGTGTGATATTCTTCTCAGGAGTAGCAGTACCAGGGCATGGAAATTTTGGCATTTGGTTTCTGGTTTAGAAACCATCTTGCAGTTGCTAAAGCAAGCAGCCCACCTCCAGCACAGCCATGATGCAGTTGTGTTTTATTTCACTGTAAACCTCCCAGCCTGGTTACTAGAGGCCCCAAGCTCTATAAAGCCTGAAAGACAAAATCAATTATCCTGCCTGGAGTTCATCACTGAAATGACTCAGCTGCTTCTTCCACCTGAGATAAATCTGTTTTGACTAGCTCAGTTACCTCTAACCAGCTGTGCAATTCTAATAAAAGAGCCCCCAACATTCCTCATGTTGGTGTTAGCTTTTACCTTTCTACTAATTGTTCTCTCGGAATAAATACATGTGTTCATGTCAGGGGAGTGTCTGCTGCTGGGAAGGGTAGGTAGGAGAGACAATGGTTGAGGTGATGGCTATCACAGCCAGGCTGGAAGGGAATTGGAGCAACCTGGTCTAGTGGAAGATGTCCTTGCCCATGGCAGGGAGTTGGATGGAGATGAGCTTTAGAGTCCCTCCTGGTTAGCAGGAACTACCTGGACCTGCTGCATGCAGCAGGCTAAGAAAAGGTCTTGGCTAAGAAAAATGGTGGAACTCAAGGTATTGGTGTGTGGAACAAATCTGATCATTTGAGAGACATAGAAACACACCAGGAAAGCTCTCAAGAATCTGAAAAAAAGTATGCAAAAGTCATCACTGACCACAGAAAGAAAATAGGTGGTGGGAGCAGAATTAATGTTTATTAACGACTTTTTGAAGCCATCATGAGCAACATTTTCCTGTGTCTTCTGTAGATAATCCCAGTAGCAGTTCTACCCCAAATATATGTGCCTTGAATTTAAATTCACTCTTTCAATATTTGTATAGTGACTCAAAAATTCCCTTTCTGTAAATATTCCCAATAGGACAAGGTGGATATTGAAATGTTTGCACACAAAAGGTGTAGTCACTGTGAAAGCAAATCCATTTAAAAAGTGTTGAGCAAATATTCAGAGGAAATGAGAATAAAATGAACGAAAAAGGCTTTAAGGGGGTTTGGAAAGGAGGCAGGTGAAGTCATTGTGATAGTGCCATGTCAGATTAGTGCTCTGAAAGAGCTGTAGGGTGCAAAGTAGTTAAGACATTATTTACCACTTCAATAAAGCAAGTATTATTTTTACTCACATTAATCAGTAGACTTGTAAACCCATTAGAGAACATAGTCCATGTACAATAGGAAGGAGAAAAATCAATGTAGAATGGCAAACTAGTAACAATGAGTGAAACTAAATGAGTTTTCTGTGATTTTCTACCTTTTCAAATTGCATTACTTTTTAGAATCAACCCTTCAGGAAGCTTGCTGTAGACCTGACTGAAATACTGTAGAACAAAATGGTAACTAAACAGGGCATCAAAATAAAAGAGTAACCCAATAATATTTATAATTTATCTAGGAGTCCTCACTTCTGACTGTATCACTGGGCTGTCTGATTTCATATGTACTTTCTATGTGTATTCAAATTCAATTAACTGGATTGGGAGATTACCTATCACTCATCTGGAAGCAGCTCAGCTGCATTCTGGGCCCCAGAGTCTAGGGAAGGACCAGCCTCTCCCCCAGACACTGGGCTGCCAACAGACTGTGGTGGTAAGACAGCTAAGAAAGAGACAGCTGGGATTCAAAATTGCCTAGGAAGAGTTCAAGCTGACTTCCAAGAATTGTTCTCCAGACCTGGGACAGAGTTTAAAAGGCAAGGAAGGTCTTGAAAGAGACTTCATGAAACAGATGTGGTTGTTGGGGGCTACAGCAATTGCTGCGTTGTCTGGATGCAAAAAGGGATGAGTTTTGTTGATGTTCACATCCTGGATGTACAGAGGTGAGAGAGGAAAAAGGCTTCATTATTCTGATTAGTCTCTGTGCTTTGAATTTTTTTGGCCAAATCCTCATCCCTACTATGGACTGATTGTGTTCAGCAGAAAGGTTGAATCCAGAAAGGATCTTAGGTCACCCCAGTGCCTACACTTAGGTAGGGAAAAATTTAGGGTTAGGAGACAGGAAAGAGGTCACTAGGAGTGTAAAATCACATTTCAGCTAACAAATGTAAATAAAATACATTTTTACATTTGCAAACCTGTATATTGCAATAACTCAAGAGTGAATAACCCCCTACCAATAAACAAAGTCTGATGTCTTAAAGACAAAAGGAAACATTTTGCAGAATCAGAAAATGTTGAGGAATAAATATAACCTCAGCTGTGTCACATTGTTATCTTGGATTTTAAATGGTTCTGTGTCTTGTTTCTATTCAATCAGAGCATTTAGCACTGCAATCATCTTAAGAGAATCTCCTTTACGAAGCAAAATGTACTTTGAGTATGTTAAGTAATAGTTAAATCCAGTTATTGTGATTGCAAACATTCATCTCCAATTAAATGGATGTCTCTCTTCAAACCTCTGCTGGTTGGCTGTTCTCAGCACAGAGCTGCCTAAAGTTCTCTGTTGTTCCCTAATACTTTTCAGATGCTTTTATCTCTCTTTTCCTTCAAAAAAGCAGTCAGATGGGAATAACTTCTGCTCTTGACACTGTAAACATGATCCATAACCCTATGAGTCACTGTGACTCTGTATGGAGAAGAGGTTTGAGAAAGTGGATCTTTTTATTCACTGACTGCTCACCACATTTTTCTGGTTGGGGAAAACAACCAGGTTCTGCACAAAAGGAAAGGCAGGCAGAGCACAGATAGAGAGAACCAGGACATGTGGGAGATAGAACCTCACTCACAGCTCTCTCCACAGCATGGCCTGTGGCTGCACAGAGGCAGAAAAGGTAAAATAGAGTTTTAATTCCAGGAACAGCTCATTATTGGCCAACCTGAAACCCAGTCAAGGGTGGAACCTGATCTTCAGAGAGTTATGAGGGGAGAGAAAATTGCAGTACCTTAACGGAGGGAAAAAATCAGTAATGCTTGGCCATTTCATCCAGATTCTATGTTCAGGGTAAACAAAAAGTTATCCAAAATATACAGATGACAAGTAGTCCATGCCCAAGCCTGCAATACAGTCCAGATATACAATGCATGAAATTTAGTAGAACGACATTGATATCAGAAATGTGGACCACCTTGCAAGAGCTGACATGCACAGTGGTGGCTCAAGTCTGTGAATGCAAACAGTGAAAATCATCCCTTTGCCATCTTATTCCAGAGAACCAGGGGTGGAAATTGAATCCTCCCCACCATCCCCACAAAAATATGATAACAGGAAAAGGAAAGAGGCCTTATAGGCCTTGATACCTTCCAGGACAAAAATATAGGAACATTGCTCTGGAGAAACCCTTATATTGCTTTTGATTATGGATTTTTAATTGTGCCATATAAAATTAGTGCTTAGAGAGGCTAGATATGATTATGAAGGCTCTGAACCTCAGAAAGACTCTTAAAATTGCCTTCAAAGAAATTCCTTCCATTTTATCAGTATACTAAGGCAATATACATGGGATTAGATTAAATTAAAACTGAAACTCTCTTGAAGATCTTCCCATCACTTTTCCAGTGCAGAATCAGGTCATTTTAATAATTCTTCTTTCCACTCACTTTTACCAGGCAGCCTGAGCTTTCTCCAGCAAGCTTCCTTTGCAGTCTATGCCAGGGTTTGGATGAAGTTTTCATTAGGATATTCCTCCCTAATATTTTCCATTGCCTTATTTCATCTGATTATATCTAATTACACTCCCCTGAACAACTAGAAACTATTCTTATCCCTCCCTTCAGATGCTTCCAGACAATTATCTAGCTCTGTATCCCTATTTGCCAAGTTACAGCTATTTAGTTTTTTTAACCTTTTGTTCTATTAACTTGACTTTCATGTTATCCAAAGGCTATAGAGTACCTTTCCTGAGAGGGAAGAAGATCTGGAATGACTCACATTATTTTAAGCAGATGAGTTAGTCTTGCATATCTGTCTCCCCCCTGCAATCATAGTCACGAGTGTTCCATCACATTTGGAACTCCTAATTCCTGGCATCCTGTGAATGGTTATCAAACAGATATTTGTGGTTAATTTTATAATAATTTCATAATTGATGTACTAGTGTGCTGCTGCTGCTGAGTATTACTGACTTCAGGAATTTATTGTCTGTGTTATTCAATTAGATGAGGGAAAAAACCCCCAACAAAACAGCTGTTTTGTTATTCCACACTGGTGATGTCATCTAAGGATTCTTGACCAAGACTTTGGAATATCAATCAAGGAAGAGACTATCTGAGGTTAACTGTAACACCAGACTTACTGGATGCTTTCTGTAACTAAATATTTGTGGCACAGCTTGTAGACTGCTGGCTTTTGAGCACTTCTGAAGTTCTCCCAAAGAGAAAATCTTAGAGAATAAAGGGAATAATAGTTTGGTAGAGTCAATGTAAACTAAATCGCTGTGTTATGGGTCAATACAAATGTTCAGATTCATGTTTTCAGCAATAACAAAACCCTGGCCAATTAAACCTTGACTCATCTCACCTGAAGGCAGCCATGTAGAAGATAAGCATTCAGACTAAGCTAGGCCCTCCGTGGGCACCTCCAGGAAGTGATGTATTTCACCTGTCTCTGATATTGATCTTGGTGTACAAGATGCTGCTAGAGCATATTTTCAGGAGCTGCCAGTAACATGAAAACTGAAAATACACAAACAGCTTTGAAAACAACTCACCAGGTGGAATGGCCTTAAAAACCCCGAGGTATTTAATGTGCAGTGAGTGACATTGACAAAATCTTTTTCCTAATAAGTTTGGGTGGTTTACTCCTCTAGATTCCTCTCATTTCCCCTACCCTGTGTCCTGCATGATGAAAAGCTGTGATGCCTTCCAGCCCCACTTCCATCCCCTGGGAAAAAGCAGCTTGTGTGCTGCTGGGGATGTGGGGGTGTCCCCACCAACACCTGGCTACCCAGACTGGGTAAATATCTGCTCACACAGCACAGGCTTTTTCTTTGTGTGATTATTGGGTCATAGAATCATAGAATCGTAGAATCATAGAACGTTTTGGGTTGGAAATAATCCAAGATGCAAACCTCCAGCCTTGGGCAGGACCAGCTTCCACTAGATCAGATTGCTCAGAACCCCATCCAGCCTGGGCTTGAACATTCAACACTTCCAAGTTCACCTCCTATAACCAGTTTCCAATCTTCTGTAGCTCTTAGAAATGTAGCATCACCAAGATATTATAGGAGCATTACAAATCTGTCTTCAAATCTGGATGAAATGGTCCAAGAAGTCTCAGAGTTAAGTGGAGAACACAGGTGGAAAAATCATAGTATGATTGCAGAAGCCTATTTTTGCTTCAGAAATTCAGCTAAAGAAAGAACAAACCATTTAACAGAATTAAATCATAACTTTTTTTTTTTTTTTTTTTTTTATCAAGCACTTGCTATCGTTTTCCCCCTTGCTGACATGAAAATTGAGAAACTGGGAATCCAATTACAAACGCTAGATAAAAGGGAATGATAGCAGGGAATTTTAATTGGATGGAAAAAGATGTTGAAGGCATGTTCACTAGATACATGCTTCAAAAGCAGCAGAACTACAAGTGTACAGGCAGAGGTCACTGTATAAAGGGATAACAGGTGGCTTAGAAACAGTGAACCACAGCTCAGGTTTTCAATCAATCAATAGGGCCAGTGAGAGCTGCTGGACCTTCGATGCAATTCATTACTTCAAGAGGTAGTAAACAGCAATATTGACATGTAGAATTCAGCCAAACCCAAAATTGCTTATGTCTCTGGCAGCTTTATTTTAAAGTGTGAAAACTCTCAGCA
>NC_142203.1:74549278-74631778 GCF_049639895.1 Pseudopodoces humilis | reverse complement strand
TTGGGTGGGTGGATTTTCTTGCAGAGCTGTTTTTATAATAGCACAGTGATGGTAAAGTTTTTTTAGATGGTATCATTATAGTTTGGTCTGCAGCTCTTCCTAGAGGCTGCTTTTGGGACCTGAGTGTGACAGACATATAAGTGAGAGAATTAGTTTTTAAAAAAAATTTTAGATATTGGGTATGAGCTGATCTGAGCTAGATATCAAGAAATCTCTTTGGCTGTAGTTGAAAGGAAATTATCACCAAATGTTGACTCAGCTGACCTAAATTAGGTAGCCAACTCTGTCTAGAAGGTTTGTATCATTAGAGTGCCTAGTTCCCTCCAATGGTTATAAACTAAATCTAGGCAGCTAGCTCAGATAAAGAACCATCAAAATTCTATTTTTTTTTTTGAGAATAGAACTGTCCAATGGTCCTCAAGAAATCATTCAGAAAGGACTAAAACCAGTCAGTACATAAGAGATTATATAGACTTTGGGTGAGACTGTTCTCAACTGTAAGATTAGCCACAGACACAGTGAAAATCACTCTTTAGTAAGTACAGTAATTACTGTCATCTTGATGTAAAGGAATGAGGAGAATCTTTGTAAAGGTAAACAAAAGGAAGCAAAAGTTTCCAAAAAACGGGCAGACAAAATGGCCTCTGATGGAGTCTAGGAAAATTAAATGTTCATTTTTCTTCTTCTTTTGCATTTCTGAGAGGCTTTATAGTACTTAACTCCCTCACTTTCCTAACCAGTAACATTTGCATATGTTTTTTGTGTAGTTCTCAACTTACACTAATAGCTGGTGGTGGACCCTTAGGTGTGTTTAAAGGCTGAAGATTGTTCTGCAAAGGCAATGGAGCCCTTCCCCAAGGCATCCTGCTGATCCCTCTCCATTTCTGAGGAAGTGCTGGTGGTTAGGAGACTAACTGGATCTTTGCAATGCAGTCAATTTTTCTTCCTCTTGCTGATAACATCTGACACCAACAGCTAAAGGATTTGATGAACCTGCTGTCTAGCTGACTTGTTTTTTTTCAGTTTTCCTCTGCAGACCAGGTTTTCAGGACCTCTAATCATTCTTCCTGATCTTTGAACTGCCCTCAACCAGGCCACATAACACATGATGTTTGTTGAACAAAAGCATCTGAATGGGGTGAATTTGAATTAAACTCAAAAAAATAGTGGTGCAAAGCTGTGCTGGAGTGCAAGAGACAAAGATTGTGGTTGGGAACAAGAGAATTATGTTAATAACTTCTTATCCTCAGACTCTGCATTCTCTTGGGAGTTGTCAGCTGAGCCCTACAGAATGCTGAGCCATTGGTATTCACCATCTTTATTCAGATTAAGCCACATAAATAAAAGGTGCCAGCAGACAACAGTCTTTGAAGATACTGAATCACTAATGCATATTGCTTTTCATTTCTGTGCTTTATTTTCACTTTAAATAATAATGACATTTTGGATAGGAGATAAGGCTGGGAGGTGCAGCTGAACCTACACCTGGGAGGGGCTGCTGGTTCTGGGCATTAGGGGCTGGTTATCCACCAGATCTTCTTGCTTTGATCAGCCTGACATCTGCAATTACTGGGGACCAGTATGTACCAAGCCAAAAAAATCTCACAGCAAGCAGTCACACATGGGGAAGAACATATATGTTTCCTAAATAAATATCACTTATTGGATTTCCCAGCTTTCCAGCATTTCTCCAGTGTTTCTCTTCTTCATTTCTCTTTATGTTCCTTGGTTTTGGTCTCAGAAGACTCAGAGCCTCCCTTCAGTCCCTACCATTCCTCTCCACCACAAATTAGCTTCTCAGCATTTTGAGAGGCAGTGAAATGGGGGAGAGATAGAAAAAAGGTAGAATTTCCCAGGATTTCTACTGTTCCCTCAGGATATACTCCGTGCCTCTCCCCTTCTTTCTAGGCTATGTCTGTCAGCCCCAGAACTGGTCTCCTAACTGTGTGACCTCCATATACAATGGTAAATAAAGCAGTGCAAAAGCCTTGGGCGAGAAAAATGAATTTTAACTACAAAAGGAAAATCCTGAATGAGAGCTAAGCCAGGACATCTTGCAGCAAAAGGATTAGTTACCACAGAATGTGCTATTAAATGTAAATTATTGTTTCTATCAGTATCTTAATAGCCTGGTGGTTGTGGTAAATATTTACAGCAATCCAGGAAGGTGAGAAATTCTGTATTACTAGAAATGAAAACAGTCACTATTTTGGTTTTCAGGAAAGCTAACTAACTTCTGTTTTCCTGTTGAAAAATTGCATGTATTTGGGCCTTCAGTGGGTGATGTATTGATGCATCTTTTTATATCTCTCCTCTCTGGTTCTTGCTGGATGCAGAACTAACAGCAGCTCTGCAGGTCGAGGCCAACTCATTAAGCTGCTCCAACCCCTAAATTAAAGCCATGGCCTGATGGAGCTCCAGGCCAACTCCATTCACTCCTTCCCCATTCACAGCCCTTCTCTTCACTCTCCCAGGGCCAAGAGAGAGCCACAATGTCACAACAAGGTTCCTTGTGGCAGCAGGGACTGCTGTGCTCCACGAGGCTGTGGAGGAAGCACAGGCTGGTGAGATAACACTAATCAGCTAACAGCCCTGAACAGAACAGGGAACTGAACATGGCAGCTGTCACTTATGATAGCACACACTGTCCAATTTCATTCCATTGGGCTACTTTAATGTTCATCTCCTTTCCTGTTTAAGCATAGGTGATTCTTAATTAACTTTTCCCAACACGTCACTTTCAATTGTACTCACTGGAGGCATTATCCAGTCTAGATATATTTGGGAAAGGACGTGTAAGAACAAAAACCTTTTGAATTATGCAGAAATGGGGCAACTAGGGACTCACGCACCTTAGAAAGTTCAGTCATTGGGTATATGCCTCCGGCATGCCTGGTTTTTTTTTAGAATTTCCTTGCGTGGGAGAAGATGATTAAGACCTCAAACTGTACAGACAAATGAAGAATTGAGTTCATGAATTTTATTTTCCCTCCCAATTCATTCTAAAATGCTCCTTAAGGAAGGCTCTGTATTTTATAGTGGTCGCGTTATTGATACACATTCCTCTTCAAACAGAAAAACCTGAGAGCCACACAATTGCTCCATTTTAGTCCCAGCCTTCTCAATTGCTGCACTCTCCATTAGCTTGAGGAGGTTTTTTTAAGTGGTAATTGAGCAGTTGCACTCAACACACAACAAGGAAAACAGCATATTGAGGCTTGATCTTTACTGAGTGATATCACAGATAATGCACCAGGTTCTGTATTGTCCAAGAACACCACCTCAGCCTGATTTGGCTTCATTCCTTGTCATGCCTATTCCTGCCAGGAATATTATTTAGTTTTTTTTTCTTTAATTGTTTTAAAAAAATTCTTTATTATTGTTCTTGTTGTTGTTATTATTATTTTGCTTCAATCCTGTCTTCAGACAGGATGCAAGATAAAATGATCTGCATTAAGCAGAGATCAGCATGAAGTTTGGGTCCAAGAATGTTCATGTCTGTCAGAACCAAATGTGTGAGTAAAGGCTTTTCCAGGTATTAAATCTTGCAGTAAACAGTGTAAGTTCCCTGACACCACCACGTCCTTTGGCTGTACTGACTCTAACTAAAGTGACACTATAAAAGCTCTTCTTGCTAAAATTTGCTAAAATAAATGTAAAAAAAAAAAAAAAAAAAAAAAGAAAAGAGTTGAAAGGACTTCCCACTGAGAACATGGTACAACTTGGATCAGAGCTGACCTACATAAGAATCACAAAGCAAGTAAGGAAAATAAATTATAGGGGGAAAATTTTTTTAGAAATCAGGAACCAGGTCAATCCAGCAAGAGGAAGACGAAAAGGAAGATTTGAAAGTTTTGAGCAGGGTGGAGAAGTCCTAAAGAATGGGGATTCCAGTTTCAGCTGTGATAAGGAAAAGGATCATAATGATGAAGGTAGTTCCTGCTCCATATTGCCCAGCTCCAACCCCTCTCTCTTCCTTAATGGAAGAAGCAGCAGGGTTTAAAATAGGAAGCTGAGACTCAGCTGGTTTGCTCTTCTTTTCTTTTTCATTGGAATCTCATTTCCACAGTGGTTTCCTGCCTGACCCATGCCCTGACATGGACACTGTGTCCAAAAATAAATTACTTTTATATATTTTGTTATATAAATAAATATCTAGATAAGGGAATATCTATTCTCTAGGTAAGGGGATTGAGTTGCCATTACCAAATTCATGGACTGCACCAGGTTGGGTGGGAGTTTTGGTCTGCTGGAAGGCCTGGAGGCTCTGCAGGGGGATCTGGACAGGATATGTCAATGGGCTGAGACCAAAGCAGGGTTCAACAGGACAAAGTGCTGGGTTCTACATTTTTCTCACAATAACCACGTTCCAGGATGGGGCAGAGGGGCTGGAAAGGGCCCCTTGGGAAAGGCCCTGGGGGTGCTGGTGCCAGTAGCTGGACAGGAGCCCAGGGGTGGCCAGGTGGGCGAGAGGCCAGTGGCCCCTGGGCTGTGCCAGCCAGGTGTGACACAGCCCCAGGGCAGGGCCCGTCCCCTGTGCCGGCGCTGCTGAGGCACCTCCAGTGCTGGGACAGCTCTGGGCCCCTCAGCACAGGAGAGACACCGAGGGGCTGGAGCGTGTCCAGGGCAGGGAACGGAGCTGGGGAAGGGGCTGGAGCCCCAGGAGCGGCTGAGGGAGCTGGGAAAGGGGCTCAGCCTGGAGAAAAGGAGGCTCAGGGGGCCCTTGTGGCTCTGCACAAGTCCCTGGCAGGAGGGGACAGCCGGGGGGGTCGGGCTGTGCTGCCAGGGAACAGGGACAGGAGGAGAGGGAACGGCCTCAGGCTGGGCCAGGGCAGGGACAGGGGGGACATTAGCAGGAATTTCTTCACAGAAAGGGTGGTCAGGCAATGGAAGAGGCTGCCCAGGGCAGTGATGAACTCACGATCCCTAGAGATGTTCAAGGAATGACAGGACATGGCTCTCAGTGACAAGGTAGGGATCAGTCACATCTCAGACCCAATGACTTCAAAGGTCTTTTCCAACCTAAATGATTCTGAGATTCTGAGATTTTGTGATTGTTTCTGTGAGACAGTGGCAGAAGAAACTCAGTGCTACACAAACAAAGAACAGCCCTGGAATCCCATTTCTGACAAAATACCAACAAGCTGAATTCTCCTGGAGGGTTTTAAGTTGACTACAGGACAACAGATAAACAGGACTACAGGTAAAGAAAAAAGATAAAAAGCATTTTCTAATGCTCTTAGCTGCAGTTTTTCAGGGTTTTTTTGGTTTTTTTTTTTTGCAAGAATGTGCTACTGTAGCTTGCTACTCCATTATCATCCTCTGCAAAAAAAAGGTCTCATAATTAATGCCTGAAAAAATAGCAGGTGTCCAAGTCTGGATTTTTCCCCGCTTCCTTCTCTTTTTTACCCTTTGTAGCATAAAGGTGAGTTAACAGCCTTATGTGTTCTGCTGAACTCGAGCTGGATCCAGCTGAACTTCAATTCATCCCAGCAGCAAACTGTTTATTAAAGACCTGTCAAATGCCCATATTCTGTGGATCATCACAGGAGCTGACAGTGCGACAAAGGCTTGAAATCCAGTGCATATCACTGGAGGATGCCATTAAAATGAAAGTGAGACCAAAACCTCGCAGCTGTCAGTCATTATCTAGGACATTCTCACACAGTATATCTCACACACTTCCCTTCATCTGGCATGGGTCTCCTCTTCACACTTCTCCATTTTTTGCTGTAATGAAACAGCTTTCGAACAAAAAAGGATTTTTGAAACAAAAAAAAAAAGAAATCCATAAATCTTTATAGAAGATGTGCATTTCTACTCCATTTGGAGTTCTCCTGCATGTCCAGTTAACCGCTGTATCTCTCTTTTTGGTCACCTGCTGCTTATTTTATAGGCTGTTATAATTTAGACTTTGAAAAGAAGCATAAATAGGAATGACTGAATTTCAGCCATTAAAATAGACCTTTCACAAGAAATATTGTTCTCAGCCACTTGCCCTTATCTCAGACCAAGACTGAACATAACTTTGTTCCAGTTCAAGTGAGACTGACTCATAATGTTTCTGTCCTCATTATTTTTTGAGTTTTCTTTTGTTTTTCCAGTTCTGGGTCTGCTTGGGGATTTATTGGCTGTGATAGCCAGATCAAGGCTGTGTCAGTGCTGTCAGTGACCAGCTCTTAGCCAGGAGAAATGGCTGGTCTGAGCTCCATGGACCAAAAGTAGGAAATACCTGAAGTCTCATAAGCTTGTTCTGAAAGAGCTTGATATCCAGCCTGTCACACTGATTTTACAGCCATTTATCTCTATCAACATCAAAGACACTATGCCAGAGCAAAAAATAATGAAGTGTTGACTCAGCCTTTTACAATTTTAAAGTCATACTTGATTTACTTTAGGATGCAGCATATTTTATTGCCTCTTGTCTTCACTCTTGAACCCAGGCCTCCTCCTCACTAGACCAGTGGCTTAAAAAATATCCAAATACAAGACAAAACCACGGTATAATTACTCACCAGCACTCTCATCACATGTCCTACATAATTATGAAATGGTTCCACTTTTTATGTCTGTAATTATTACAAACTCATATCAAAAGGAAGGTCATCCATATTAGCACAGCTTTCAGATTTATTACACTACTCTGGCACTGCTTTGATGTAAAAGAGTTTGACAAATATATTTGGTATAAAAAAAATATTAAGGGTAATTATGTCATTTGCACATGGATTTTTAAGATAAAAGAATTTTTACAGGCTTAGTGCACAACTGCAATTATTTAAAATTTTTATTTTGCTTTAATATGTACAAAACAGCTACAAAAATTGTCAGAATAATTCTAGTGCAGCTCCAGGTTAAATTCTGTTCCATTAAGAACAGAGAGTTAATAATGCCAGTCGTACATTTCAACTTAGGGGTAATTATATGCGTTTAAAAAAATATTCTAAGTGTAATTACAGTGGAATTACAGTAAAACAGCCATGCAATGAAAAACACTCCATTACCCAGAATACCTGAGGCGGGTGGAAACTTAACTAAATCAGATGACTTAGTATTTCAGCCAGGTACTTTGGAGATTTTTCAGGCATGTCAGTGAATAAGGAACATTAAAATAGAGTGGATATTAAAAAATACTGCAGCTAAAGCTAATAGCACACAGCTGTAACAAAATTTCCACGACACAGACAGTACAAAAAAAATGCAAGAAAACTAGGATATTGAGACCAAAGGTTTTGATCATTTGCCTCATTTCTATGCACAAACAAAAACCAGCTTTGGGCAAGGGTTGGACAGCAGTCTTTTAGACTGGAGAAAGAAGGATGGTGTAAGGAAAACCTAATGTTGCCCAGAAGATGAGTTTCATGCTAGAAGGATGTCTGGAAACATGGAAGCCATTCTGGGAGCCTCCTGCTCCACTTAGGAAAATGAGTCATACTTCTACATACTCCTTATGACTAAAAAGGATGGCACTCGTGCATTGCTTGGCTACAGCAGCAACTCTGCCTCCTGCAAGAACAGCCCTGGAGGCCCCAAATACTGATTAATTGCTCATGACATAAGGAGTCATGTTAATATCAGCAGCAGGATCCGGTTCCCAGGGAGAGAAGTGGCAGACTGGTAATTCCTCTTGATCCAAAATGGAACAAATAATGGAAACTATCATACAGATCAGATAAACAAAAACAAAAAACCAAAACAAGGGTAGAAGATGAAGCAAGAAAGTTTTAAAACAATATCTGTAAGCATCCCTGAAGGATGATATATATCATTGGATAATATAAAACAGCTCCTAGGACAAAAGCTACAAAACGTCTGAACAGACCCAGAACCTCTCTGGTAAAGCTCCCACTGGCAGGGTGGATCAGGATGGTGCAAGCTGTCCCCAAGCACAGCAGAGAACAGGGAGGAAGCTATGGCCTGACCTGCTCCTGCCCAAGATGTGCTGTGGCACGGGTTCAGGGAGCTGGAAACATCAGTTTCTGTGAAAAATGGGAGGCGTGCAGACCAGCATGTCTGGATGAGTCAGGGGAGGGGGAACTGGGCCAGTTGGAAGATTTGGTAAGACTGGGCACGTACATGTTCCACATTGTCTGTAACCAACATCATCCTGGAACAGAAAGACTGTGTTGTCCCAGCCTAACACAGAAGCAAATTATTTTTGCGCAAAAAAACTCCTCGAGTTCTCGCTTCTGTTTAATTCCGTGGTCCAAGTGAAAAACTTGGAGGCTAGACAAAAAGTGTGTGAGGTAGAAAAACAGAAAGGACAGGGGCATTTCCAGGCAGCCAACTGGATTAGCTCATCTTCAGTGGTACTGCAGCCCTCTATCCTCAGGAATGAAGGTGCACTACCCAAATGTGGTAGAAGGCCTTCGGCGCGGGATGGAAGGACTCACCTCATCCTGGCAGAGCACACCCAAGAAGACCCCAGCTGAACCTGTAAAGAGCCTGTGGAGACTCGTCCTCCTGGCATGCCCAAACTCCTCATCCCCAGAGGAGATAAGGGCTGAAAAAGAACAGAGATCTTCTGGAAGAGGCAATTTAAGACGGTAAAAAGAGGCCTTAGGACTGCAGTAGAGGTTTCTGACCGTACCAGAGATCCTGGGGAGCTCCTTGGTGCAGGTGAATGAAAGAAGAAGGAAATGGGTCACCATCATGCGTGGCAACACATGGACACACGGCCTGAGGGTGTTGGGTAAGGGATTTAACGGGGCTCATGAAAACTCTGGGGCTGACAGGAAGAGATGGTGGGGCTTTGGCCTGTAATTGAGGGAAACAGACAACTGGAAAAAATAAAGACTGCAGAAGCAAATTAATCAAATACCAACACAACCAAAAGAAATTTCAATCAATCCAAGGCTGGACAGGACAGAGCCTCAATGCTGCCCAGTGAGCTGCTTGTGGGAACTTGCAGATCACCAGCTGGAGATGTCCTTTTGGGGTAAAAAAACCTCTGTGTTCCAACATGGGCAGTGCAAAGCCCATCTGGGAATTTTAATAAAATACACAACAAACTGTATAAACAGACAATTTTAAGGACAAATTTTAAGGATTGATTTTCATTTGCTTCTAGAGAAAATGGAGCCCAAACTAATCACAGATGCAGAAGATTGACAGGAAGGCTGGAAAAGACTTGAGAAGACTCAAACCCTGTGGTTCTTTCAGAAGCCTGTCCACAGGAAAAAATAAATAGTTTGATTGTAATTTTGGTAGGAACTGTGATACAAGAATAAGTGGCCAACAAATTCAATCTTTAGAAAAGTATTTTGAAGAGGATACTTAATTGAAGTATGATTTCTAAGTGTTTCAGAATAGTAATTGTCATAACCATGACAACAAAAACAATAATAATAACAGTAATAATAATACAACAATATGTCCTAAAATCATTCTGAATTCAATTCCAGAGCTGTACTCTTGCTCTTAATGAAAACACAGATGATGCTGATGAAGATGGAGATTGACACAACAGCCAATACATTGAGCAGCTACTCTATCATCTCAAAGGGTGAAAAAGGATTGAACAAGTCATCAGGGAAAGTTAACATAATGTGAAATTACCTTTCAATCTGTCCTAAAATATCACCCCCTTTTTGGCTAAAATTCCTAGTGGAAGCAGGTCTTCTTTGGAAGACACAGGTTGAAATGCTAGAATCTGCTTTATTTTCAGATGGATGTTGAGCAAGAGGCTCTAAGTGGCCCAATGTCCTTGTGGAAATATGTGTGGGGATGTGCAGCAGGAACATTAAACAGGGTGAGGAGTACTGCAGAACAGGATGACACCTGAGGTCATCCTGCTTAAAAGTTTAAAATGAGAGTAGAGTGAAGCACACTGCAACTTGCCAAGGGCCTGTCATAAGGTCCCTTGGTTTATCAGGACTATGATATCACTGGAGTGACTGGCTAAGAAGAAGGAATTCTTTCTGGGCTGTCATTAGGCTCAGAGTTGAACCCCAGTGCCTGCTTCTGCCTTACCCTTCTCTCCTTGCTTCTAAACTTTCAAGAGAGCTCACAGACATCAATGCTTAGAGACTGGATCCAGAGTCCAAGGGACCTGGCACAGCGGTGCCACACGAAGAAAAGTTTCCAAAGAAAATACCTTGGGTGAAAACCCCTTTGCTGGAAAGGAAGTTCTGGCTGTGGTTAAATCTGTAAGACACTCTCACCATGGCCTGCAAGGCAGAATAGCTGTGGTTAGATCAGGCCATAGTTTCTTCCACTAGCTCTTTAATTCTGACATCCAGCAGAAACTTGCCAGGTGGTTGGAAAAATTGCCTTGTTTTGATTTCATGGTTATATTGAGGCCTGGGTGTGAAAGCACAGTAAGGCTGATGCTCTCCCAGATGGTGTTATTGGGAAGCTAATTGTAAACATTGTCTCACACAGGAGTGGGAGGAAGCAGTTGCTCCAGAGAAGGCTCCTGTTTGGGAAAAGTTGAATGCTTCTTTTTTTCTCCTAGTTTTTTTATTTTTCTACCTAGTTTGAGAAAGTGGAGTGAGGCTGCAGAAAAGAACACTAGAAAACAATTTCCAGAAACAAAACTTACTGTCAAGACAGAGGGGCTAGAAAATAATTTGAAAGAAATCCTGACCATCCAGAAGCAGAGTATTCCCTGCATGTTGCTTCTCAGTGTGTGAGCAGTCTCTCACCCTGGTCTGAAGACCCAAAAAAATAAGATGCTCAAGGCACTGGGGAGCATGTGTGAAAACTGGAAGAGCTTTTTGGACTACTGAGAAGTGGCTGCCAAGGATGTGGATGCCCTGTATTCTATCCCAAGCTTTTCTGATTTATCTCTGGGATACCCTGCAGTCTTCCTGCTGGTGGGTCTTTCACTGGAAGATGCTGGACAACCTCAGGCTCAGATGGCAGTGACATTTGTGAGTCTGTGCTGTGTCTCTCTTTCTGCAGCCAGTAGACCAAGTGCAGAAGATGAATATTAATGCCCTCACATGCTTTACACCTGGACAGGTGGAAAGAGGGAAAAAATTAATTTGCTCGGGCAAAACACCCTTGTGCATTTTGCCTCTAGAAGAGGTATAGAGGTTCCCATCTGCAATGAAAGAAGAAAAGCTTATTGTTCAATCTCAGTTAAGGATATATTTTATTTTCCTTTTCTTTCCCCAGGTTGTAAATGTAGTACTTAATTACTTTTAAAATTCTTACCAAGGTGGAGGCACTTCAGAGAGGAATGAGAGAATTTCATTTCAGTAGCCATTTTGTTCTTGCTCCCAGATCCCAATTCCCTCCCATGAAACATGTTTTACAAGTTGGAGCATCAAATCTCAAGGATTCTTTCTCTAACATGTTTAAATTACTTCCTTTTATTGAAGATATTTCTTCTTCTTTAATCTAGCTGACTTTTTTTCCAACAAATGAACCAAATGAAATCTTTTTTCAATTGCTTTTCCTTACTTTTCTGTTGATTTTTTTTAACCAAACATCATGCTTCCAGTTGCCACTGAAAATTAAGTAATTCCTTCTGTTTTTTCAATCCTCTTTGAATGAAGACCTCTTTATTTTTAGATCACTGGCAGGCTTTATTTCATAATTTAAAACTTTGCTAAGTAATGCACAGATTGGTATGGGTACTAAAAAATAAGTCTCACAAACTCTTTCCTCATTCACATGCACCAGTTCCCCAGGTCCACCCATAATTTAAAGGCAGAATACAATCTTTCTCAGACCCCTTTAGTATCCTTCAAGGCACACTTTTTTAAGCTGCACAAGAATGTTTTAGAGGCTGGTGCAACAGCCAGAAGACAAACCAGCACTGTTTTGGGCACAGAGAAGAAATCAAGCAGGCATTAAAACAATTTGGCATGACTAGCATTAATTTACTATACTGTTTATGATTAAAACTGTCCAAACAGTTAGTCAGAGAGAGCTGAGTTTGCACAGCTTTGTCTGGATGTCTTGTCTTATTTAGGATCTGGACCTCTGAAGAGCAGGAATGCAGAGGTGGAGAGGCATGGTGGTACACAAACAGAGAAGATGAATTTGTTGGTGCTGGGTGGACAGTGACAAAATACTGGTTAAAACTCTCCAAACCCCTCTTCTTTTAGCCAAGCCATTGTATTAAATTCAAGTTTTACACTAGCCACCTCCTGTAGCTGTTCAAAGCTCTGGCCTACAGTGGGAAGAGAAATGTTCCAGTCGGCTGCAGGGGTACAGGTGGTTGAGTTTAGCAGCTCTCCAAGTGTTTTTCATTTATTTTTCCTTCCTGACATAGTTAAAGGCACATTCCTCAGCTGTGTAAAAACAAATGGCCTACTCTCCCACTTCGGGTGGTGCGTTTCAAATGAAAGCCAGGCTTAATTAGAGCTTTTGAAGGCTTAAGAGTTAATGTGTGCCCATTAAACACTAACCACCAATTCTTTGTTCTCCGGCTATGGGTGCTCACAGCCATGCCAGTGTGGGCTGTGGGGCTGTGCTAGTGGGGACAATCTCAGGATCATGGCACCATGCCCAGCTTGGGAGAGGCCAGTAGCAGATGTTTGACCATTGTGATGCTTGGAGGAATGTCTCCAGGTCAGAAACACTTGAATGGTGACCCTGTTTCCCAGCTGGACTTACTGTGGGATTTGAGCTTGCAGGGAGGTGGAGAAAAGCTCTTGGGGAGGTGGCTCTGGTGGCCAGCATCACCTGGCACTTTGCGGGCCAGTTGTTGAGCTCTGTAGGTCAGTGGTGATGTGCAGCTGGGTCGTGGCACAGAGGATGGATCCCTGCACTTGTCCCTGTGTGGGAAACACTGCAAGAATTATTGTGCCTGTTTTATAGGTTTGGGAAGCTGGGGATTAAATGAGTTGTCAAAGGCCGCACAGAGAGCCAGGGGCAGAGCAGGCAGCACGCCACGAGCCTTCACTGCACTTCAAGGCAGCTCCAGACCACACTGCATCTTAAAGACAGACATTCAACAGCCCTGTGGCTTGTATAGATGCTTAAATGGAAGACAAATTGCAGCATTTTTGCCTTTATTTGCACGGGTAGCATCTGTCCAGACTTCTAAACCTGCACAATGACTGGTGAGTAATTCAGCAAAGATCTCTACCAGACAAAATAGACATGCAACACACACGGATTTATACGTTGAGCTTCCCTGCAAAAATCGCACTGACAGACTTGCAATAAATATATAATTTTATGGCCTATTTCTCAATCATATTCTGCTACATAATATCATGCTAAGAACTGTGAACTACCTTGCCAGTGGAAATATGCAGCTGGCAAGAGGTAAAGTCTCTCCAGAGCTGTTCAAGGAGTCGTAACTGTAACAATATAAGCAAATAGATCATCAGTGGATTCCTTTATGAATTTTTTTTTCCTCTTTTTTTTTCCTCTACTCCTTCTTTCTCCTCATTTTCCCCTCTCACTTTCTTCCATCTGCCCTTCTCCACCATCCCTCCCCCTCACCCACTCCACTATTAGTGTTTAGAAGATTTCACAGTTTTGTCCCAACCCTGGAAAGAATGTAAGTCGATGCTGCTGCTTGCCTTTGAAAACATTTGGAACAAATTATGACTACTTTTGGAATCCGAATAAAAGAATGTGAGCCTCACTGGAGAAATATGAAATACAGGGTGGGATTCACAGAAGGTCTCTAGCATTTTTTTTTAAAAACAAAAACCAACAACACTTTTAATTTTTTTTCCCTTATTTTTGTTACTTCAGGTTGGAAAATATTTCATGTGGGCAAAGTAAAGGGTCTAGAAAAGTGCTTTTTGTGAAGTGACATCTTCATCAGTTCTTTTAAAGGTGAAAATGATGATTGGCATGAGTCAATTAACATGAACTCTGTGATCCCAGAAAATCTGATGAAGAAATGAAGCAAATTGTATTCTCTGTACCTCCTCTACTGAGGGATATTTTGGGTGACTAAAGTCTCTATTTTCCGCCTTATTCTGCTTTTAGATAGTTTGCCTCAGTTTCCCTGCCTGCTGGCTGCTGACACTCTGTGGTGCTGTGCAGTTGTCATCAGCAAAACAATAAAGATCTCCTGGGGAAAGGTGCTGTAGGGACATTTAGGGCAAGTCACACATTTCCAGATTCAGGCTTTCCTATGTGTAGAAGTATTTGTGTCCAGGATTTTGCTTTGTCTTGTTGCAGGAAATGGTGCCAGCCACAAAGTTAGGTTCTAAATCATCCTACCAATGACACAAATTTAGTGGAAGGACCTGTGAAGAAGGACTTCTTGATTCTCATTTTTTTAAAATTTTTTTTAATTAAAGTTGATTTTTTTTGGGTTGAGATTCATGCCTAGTGTAAGTGGGAAAACCTCATAATGAAAAGATGGACAGCTTTGCACTTCTACACCAGCCTCTCTAAAATCAGCAACTAGCTGATCCACACCCACATATCTCTTTAGGAACATTTCATCCTTTGATCTTGAGGCTTAATTAGCAGAAAATGAAGACAGAAACTTGCCCTGTAGAGGACCAGCCATCAGAACCAGTGTTGCTGATTCTCCTGGGCCACCATGGCCTTACAGTTCTGGGCTTAGCCCTTCCCTAGGGAAACTTACAAATTGGGGATAAGTGCCTCATAAGGGTTTTCAGCAGATATCTACTCAGATTCTGCAAAGTGTGCAAAATAAATGGAACGTAGCAATGACCAAGACATTTTCCCATTTCTCTTCTGCTTTTCTGGAAGCTCTCCAGAGGAGCTGCAGCCTAGCCACACTTAAAAGCTGTTGCAGTAACCGAGTTCAACCTGGTAAAAAATTAATATAAATTGCTGTGATGATCAAATTAATTTTTTAAAATTTTTTTTAGCAGCAGATGAAAACTATTTTCTAAGCTTTGGACTTTTTGCTTTGTTTCCTTGACTCATAAAGCTTTGGTGAATCCTGCTCATAAGTGCCAGAGATGGCAATAGATGCCAAAGCCCTGGCAAGTTTGAATCTGTTCACATAAACCCTGTGGGTGTGAATTTGATTCCAGTGATTGTTTTGGAATGGTTTAGTCACATTGTTTTGACCTCCTTTCTCTCCTTGCAAACTTCATCCAGGCTGGTTATTGTTTATACAAAGGGACCAAAGGCTATTTTATGCACTGGTATATTATTTCTGATAAATAAGCTAAGGGGAAAAAATAAAATGAAAATAGGTAAAACACACTGTAGGGAAAAAACAGAGATTTTTTGTCCACACTGGAAAAGTCCCAATACAAAGAAGATTGAGAGAGTGACTCCAGCAATTTTGTCCCTCAGCACTTTAAAAGAGGAACATAAGAATATGAGAAAGCAACTGAGAATCCACTGTGGGCTGGGGAAGAGGGCTCAGAAGGTAAAATCAAGCCTTGTCACAAACTGGAGGGTTGAGAGATGACCAGGAGAGGAAGGAAGGTCATCTAGAGGGGATTTGGAGACCATTAGCTGATATTCCCTGATGGAACACAGTCAGTCAGTCACCAGCAGCTGGACCACGGGGGAGTTTTTGGGAGACCCTCTCCTGGCTGCACTGACAGGCTGTTTGGGCTTGTCAGCACTACTGTAACAGCAATAACAGGGATGATTGTATTCCTGCTTCCTGGAGAGAGCATGTGCCCTACGGAGCTGGGGAGAGATAGGAATCAGGAAGATCATAAAAGTTGGGAAGGCAACAGTTGAGGCAGGGAGTCATTAAAAGGAAGTTAATGCTGTTAGTGGGAGGTAGTCTAAGAAAATATGTTAGAAGCTGAGATGTAAACTTGAAGGGCAAATATAACCCTTTACATCTATGATTTTCAAGAAACTCCTACAGAGTGGCATGCCACAAATTTTTACTGGAAGCTTGACATCTGGTAGCTTTTTATGCCTCTGGTAATCAGCCTCCTCATATATGACAGCTGGGCTGAGAGCAAGTACTTTTCTCCCAGTGTTTGCTGGCACTTTGGAACACCACCATCACTGAGAACAACACAAACCCTTCTCGTGCCTCCACCAGGGAACTCAGAAATGATCATTAAGGCTATTGGGTTCTCAGAGAACATAGCAAGGAAATCTCCCCTCTGCTAAGTCAGCTTTGAGCTGCAGCAGAGAAAAAAGAATATTAAAAAAAAAAAAGGAGTGTAAATATGTCTTCAACCCCAGATCTCCTGGATCTTAGGAAGTCCACGTGATTGCACAGTTCTACTCAGCTTAAAAACTCCCAGTGATGAAATATTACCAATAAAACATCGTGAATGGACTTTCACATACAGTAATTGGAATGCAAAAGGTATTTAATTGTCAAGCAGGGCATGTATCACGTCTGAAGCCTGGAAAACCCTGAGAATAGCAGTATTTATAGCCCTTTGCATTTTCTGCACTTCAGTTCTGTGCAAGACAAAGAAATCATCTGCAGGGAAAGTGTCAATCCTGTGCCAAAGGTTACAGATTAAACTGCTGCTCTGTAAATATGTATATACATCCACAATGTATGCATTATTCTGAAAGGAAGCCAGTCATCCAGACATTGATTTTCCTGCAAGAAATATAATTCACTGAAACACAGTGGCTGCTGCAGTTTAACAAGCACTATTTCCTTCTCTCATACATGGATTTTTTGCATTCAAAGGACACGGTTTGCTTATAAGTTTGTGCATGTGTGCTGCAGAAGAGGGAAATCTTTACCTAGAAATCTTTATCTTCACTGAATGCTACTTTTCAGCTAATGAGATTGCTGTCACCTAAATTTTCATTGTTTTAAGAGCAAGTGGCTGCCGACAGTTTCCTTTCAAGCTTGAATGATGAAAGGAAAACACCACGCTGCCTCATCTGGCTAGCTTGCTGTGAGCTAATGAGCCTGAGGCTGCACCCATCTTTGCTATACTAGTGTGACCTTATGTCTGCTAATGCACAGGGAAGGAGTGAAAAATGTACTGCTAGTTCCCTCCAACAGTTCCCTGGGGACATGCTGAATGTGCCAAACAATTTAGTAAATATATATCAGGTTCCTGTGCTGAAACATACTCCAAAGTATTGCAACCTCAGGTATCTCAATCAAAAGATCATATTTTATTTTTGCTTATCTTCACCCTCTGTGTTCAACATTTGGTAATTTCTCTCTGAAAGGGATATATTTCCTTGGTAATTTTTATACCTTTCACAATAA
This sequence comes from Pseudopodoces humilis, assembly GCF_049639895.1. NCBI lineage: Eukaryota > Metazoa > Chordata > Aves > Passeriformes > Paridae > Pseudopodoces > Pseudopodoces humilis. The sequence goes on along the minus strand of NC_142203.1, from coordinate 74,614,713 downwards.
TTTTCAATTGGTGATAAGTTTTGTAATAGGCTATCTGAAATTTTAAACTGTATTTTTGGTTGGGTGTTTTTTGGTTTTGTTGGTTTGTTTGCTTTCTTTTCTTCTCTTTTCTACTACCAGGTAAACAGGAGTTGATTTTAAGAATAATTCCTGACTGTGGGTGTACAAATGTGTGCTTTCAAATCTCTCAGAGAATGATTTGTGTTGGAAGGGACCTTAGAAATCACCTCATTCCATCCTCCTGCCATAGGCAGGGACACCTTCCACTACCCCAGGTTGCTCCAAGCCCTGTCCAACCTGGTCTTGGACACTTCCAGGGATGGGGAACCACAGATTCTCTGGGAAACCTGGGGCTTTACCCCTCTCACAGCCAAGATGTTACTCACTCCAGAAGAAGTGATTTATCAGCTGTTGGCAGCAGTACCCTCTGTAGTTTGTTGATTTATGAAGTTTACAGATCTCTACACAAAGAAGCAGAATAGATGTTTTTAGCTATTTCACCCACCCCACAGTTCCCGTCTGACTGCTCTTCAGTCAAGTCTCCGTGTCCTCAAAACATAAATTTCCACCATTTCCCTCTAGAACGGGCTTGGCAACGGAAGAAGTGCTTATCTTTTGGGAAGTCACTCCCTATGGTGAAAGGATGGTACTTTTCAAAAGGCAGTCCTGACCCCAGGCAAGTGAGAAATGGGGAGAAGACCGTGCTTTCCGCATTTTGCAGGCAGGGGATGCCAGTAGGGATGATAAGGTTTTTGGCTTTGTGTGGCACAGGACTGACCGTGTTTGCCTCCAGCATTGCAGTGCCTGCCAGGGTTGTCTCTGCCTGCTGCAAGGAAGCAGATCTGAGCACAGACCTCCTGCCCTGTGCCTTTTTAATGGGCTGTTTTGTTTTATTTTGTCTGCGGCTGCCAACCAGCATTTTCTCCTCTGCTGTTGGAACAGCAGAAGTGCTGGCTTGTTGGCACGGAAGCTGCTTTTCCCTCTCACTAAGCCTGTCTGAGTTATTATTGCACTGCAGTCACCCCGTCCTTTTTTGCTTTCTCTGGCATCAGCATTTCCCTGCAAAAGCAGTTGCAGTGTGCTGTAACCCTGCGGATGTGCTCCATAAGCCCTGAGCCTCAAATCACAGCAGCAATGTTTTCCCCTCTGTGGTCCCTGCCTTCATTTTAAATAAGTATTAGGTCTGAAACACAGAATCCTATGTTTGATTTCCATTATTTGCCTCCATCCACACCTTCCTGAACTGCTGCGGTAAATCCTTCATGCTAATTATTATCCTTTAAGACTCACAAAACAGCAAATGCTTATACACTGCTTAAAATAAAGAGATAGAGCGTGGCTGTTATCCAAAAGCTACAATCCAACCAGGACAGGATTAAGTATATTCAAGGCAAACACACCCACAATCTAATCAAGACAAAAGAAGAAATCTTGGCTCAGTTTGAGTCAATGGGAGTTCTGCCACTGACTTCAGTGAGGTTAGGATAGCACCCAAGATAAACAAGTATGAGACAAGACAAAATAAAATAGTTTAGAAGTGGGAAGGTTTGTGAATGAGTCATGGGAGAGCAAGGCAAGGGATATTTACTTTCTGGGGGGAATGAGGATGAGGCCAAAATGAAATATGTTTATTTATATGTGCCTGAGTGCAGTGAAGGAGAAGAGAGGGGTCCCTATGTGCAGAGCTCACACCTTCCTGACAGCTACAGGATGGTCACAAGTGGGGCTCCCCAGGGCTCAGTATTGGAGCCAACCCTGTTTAATATCTTTAGAGATGATCTGGGTGAGAGGGTTGAGTGCACCCTCAGCAAATTTACAGATAAGACGAATTTGGTTGGGAGTGTCAGCCTGCTGGAGGGTGGGAAGGCTCTGCAGAGGGTACTGAGATGTGGCCGTGTGGCTCATCCTGCTGGCACTCTGCTTATGAGAGGCTGACACCACAGAACAGGCAGCAAGACAAATGTCTTCACCAAAACCTCACCAATTATACTCTTCCTCATTGCAGTTTTCCTCTACTGCAAAAATCCTGGAGCATTCTTTACCAGGCTTTATTTTTCATTTTTTGCAAGACAGAGCAACACTAAATGTCCAAATTTTAGAAGAACCAAAGAACCTTCTTTAATTAAAAACTAATAGAAATATAATATTTTTGAAGAAAAAGATGTTTTGTTTTTTTTTTTTTGTTTGGTTTTTGTATGTTTGTTTGGGGTTTTTTTGGGTTTTTTTATTTGTTTGTTTATTCTTTTCCTAATCTATATAACTTAACATGTAATGTTAACATATATAGCTTAATATGTAAAGCTTTTTCAACATGTAAAGCATACCTAAAATTTATTTTATTTTAAATAAATTGCTTTTTTGGAGGGAGGTGTTTCTTCATGACAGTGTGACTATGTGTTTTATAACTGGGAGAGAACAGGATCTTCCACTCTTGGTCTCCCCCTCAATGGAAAGTTTAGAGATGATGGGTCTGGTGTTAGAAAATTCTGCCTACCCTCAGCCTCAGGGTCCCTGCCACTCTCAGGACCTGTTGCTGGGGACAGGAGCTACCCCTGCTTCATAAGGGATTTCATGACTACCTCCACCCTCCTTTGGGCTTTCTCCTTGCTGGAGTGAAACCGTGCCTAAATTGTGCAAAGTTGTGGCAGTCTCAGCAGGAGCTTTGCTGAGGCTGCCATCCCTCTGCAAGGAAAGCTGTGCTGCTCCAGATACTGCTCCTCAGAGATACCAGCTCTGAACCACCTCCTGTGGGAAGGAACCTGCTGCTACCTCTTGCAATCAGCGGCACAAAACCCAGCTTTGTAGACCAGGTGCCCCTGGGGGACAAGGGTGCCAATACTGGGGCCAATATTATTCAGCACCCTCACTGATGCACTGGGCAATAGGACTCAGAGAGCCTGGAGAAGGAACCAAACTGGGAGGCAGAGAGACTGGGAGGACACAGATAATTGGGAGGAGTGGTTCTACAGGAATCCAGTGAAGCTTAGAAAAGGGAAGTGACAATTCAACCCCATAGGGAGGAACAACTCCAGGCACTCCACCCCTGGAGATGCTCAAAACCTGACTGGACACAGCCCTGGACATTCTGCTCAGACTGACAATGGATAAGCAGGAATTGTACCAGAAAATCTCCAGAGATCTCTTCCAGCCTCAGCTGTCCTGAGTGTTCCCTACAGGACAGACAGAAGGTTTTTACCGAAATAGGCTAAAGTTAGTCTGTGGATGAACATGATATCCATGTCTAAGTCCTGCATGTTTGCATGAAAATCAAATTCCTTTTCCTATTCCTATGGAGGGAATTAGACATCTGCAGTTTACTCAGGGGTGTCATTTCTCTGGTACCCCATGCACACTCACAGACAAGAGCACATCTGACCAGCCTGGGCTAGCCAGGTACAACTGGTACCACTCTACCTTTGCTGCATTTTACAGATGTTTCTTCACACACCTGACTGGGAATGAGACTGAGCATTAGTAAATTGGTATGACTGAATCCCCTTATGAAGCTGAAGATACTGTCAGGATAAGACACCTATAATGATCGTGGCTTCCATTAAAATGTCATTCATGAAACAGCTCTTACCACCTCATCTTATCATTTCAAAAGCATAGGAACTGTCTGGCATCCCAAATACAGACGAATACTGACTTATCAAACTCTCTCAATCACAATTTTAGGACATTTTGGCTCAGTCACAAAGTCAGTGACTTGTCCTCAGGGCTGCTTATTGTCACTTCAGGGCTGCAGAGGTGTGGGCAGGGCAGCTCCACCACTGCTCCACTGACACTGCTGAGTCCCTGCTAAAGGGGCAACAGACACAAAATCCTCTTTGCTAAAAGGAGGACAGAGCTTGGGTAGTGCAACTTTTTTTTTTTTTTTTTTTTTTTTTTCTGCTAATAGTCCTATTCAGCCAAGAATAAACAGTAGGGACACCTTCTGGATTTCTGCCCAATTTTATTCAACCTCCATAGTGTCCTGTGGCTACTAGCTCTGCTGGAACCGGCAGGTGAGCAGAGGAGGAGCCAAGTGAAGCCTTGAAGTGCCTTTCTGTCTCTTACCTGGCTTTGCAACAATCCCCTGGGGTATAAACAAGATGAGCTTCAAAGCAGCAAGAGGATGGTGAGGGATCTACACCAGATCCAGTGGACAATGTGTGATTTGTGATGACTGCTTGAAAATAGCATAGCTAAATCTGTCCTTGCAACACAGCTACAAAAGAAACCAAAACCAGCAGTCCAAGAAAAGGTCCAAAGACAGCAGAAAGCTCAATAAATGTGGAAAATATTTTCTGTGCTTTTCCGTACTTTTAAGCTGCCTTTCTTTAAAATGCCCTTGTATGGTGACACCCACTGTCATGTAAGTGAGGGGGAAAAAAACTTTGTGGTCAGACCTTATTTCAGAAAGGTCCTGAAAAATTATTGTTTTCATGTAAAATTCATCCTGCTTCCCTTTTCCCCCCCAAAAAAATCACATTCCAGACTACATCTGGTTATCTGTTACTGAAACCATAACATGGTCATGAAATTCAAACTCACCCTCATCCTGGAGGCATGCCAACATCTCCAAAACTTTTACAACCAGAGTTTCAATCAAGTTATTCATCCACCTAATCAAAAAAGCTAATAATATATACAATTTCAGGACTTCAAATATTTTGTCTTCCATGGTGGAATACAAATGAAACCACAGTTTTCTTAACACTGGTGATAGCTGACAGCAACTATTTGATAAAATAACCTCTGCCTGACTCAAACAGAACATGCCTTCTGGAAGGAAGAACCATAAGAAAAAAACTAGGTTAAATGGTGTGAATGAAGCAAGATTCAGAACCCAAATAGTAAGGGTAGGCATAGCTGCTGCTGTCATAAAAAAAACCCCAAGGGGTTAAACCAGAAAGATATCTGTGTTCTAGGCTGAAAACATAGTGCTTGGGGCAAAACTAAAAAAAGCTAAGAAAGCTGATGAAAAGGTCCCTCAACACCCTAATTAAGCCATATTCCATATTCAGTTCCAAGACTACCTTGGCTGGTTTCTTAAGCAAATGATTCATTCAGATAAAATGAAATCAAGCAAGAGTTGGTGTTCCTAAATTAATTTGGAAATGTTACACTAATTAATTAGCATTTCACATTAGGATGAAAATTGAGGGTGGATTCTAAGAAGCTAGCAATGTTTTCCCCTGCTATGTCAAAGAACAAGGAGCAAAACCTGAATGCAAATTTCAGCCTTTACTTATTATAGCTTTAGGTTTTCAGGTATGGCAAGTATTTTAAGCAACAACATTCTGCAGTGTCCTGAATGACAAAATAAGATAGTCTGCTTAATGTGGTGAGAAATTCAAGAAAGAGTGAGATGGACAATCTATTTCTGGATGAGATCCACGAGGAATGGAATAAAAAAACCTCCTAAAATACTGGAGGTCATTTTGGAAAGTGCAAATTGACAAAACAATTTTGTTGCATCACTGCTGTTGAGTCTGAAAGCAGGACAAATAAGAGCAATCAAGAATGATAACAAGCAAAGGATGAAAATAGAAAGGTCTAAGCACAGCACAGTAGAATGATGCAGCTCCCACTCCTTCTCAAATGAACTTGAAGAAGTTATTGAAATGGACCAGCTGCTTTGGAAACAGAAGGAAAACAGCCTGAGAATAGGGGGGCATATTACTACCTGAATTACAGATGCAAACAGCTGGTTCAGCCTTCTACTACCAACCTTTTCTATTAACAGTCTTTTTCCATTGGTTTAGTTAGGCTGAGCAGGATTATATACACATTTTCATTAAAGATCCAAACTGAGTATCACATTTCTGCCTTTCTCCCCTTGCTGAAGCTTGACATCAGTTTGTCAAGAAACCTTCCAGGGAACTGTTTGGGGGAAAATATCTCCTTCTGGCAGAGCTTATAATTTGAAAAGAAAGAATTCCCTCCAATGGAGGGGACCCTCATTTGTGAGGACAGGACAATTACAAACTTACAAGATTTTTAGGCACACAGCAGTGATCAGGAGAACTTTATCCAGTATAATCCCTACTTGATGAGCTTGGAGCTGTCTCTACTGAGTGCTCATGGGTTGAAGCTAACAGTTATGTTTTTCTCATAGTAGATGACACAAACAGCTGGCATAGCAGATGAAAACATTTCAGATGGGAAAGGCATTAAGAGTTCTGTGTCCTCAACTGCAGCATCAAAAGTCTATGTCAGGCATTGGAAAAGATGGGATAGGTTAGCATAACTGGGAATTGCAAGCTTATACAAGATTATCCCCCTGGAAATATTTAAGCAGCATTGCTCTCTGACTGTAAAGAGGGTTTTCCCTATAGTTAATCACATTTATTGTTGCTGTTAGTAATACCTCTTCCTGCTAAGCTTCCAAAGTCCCAGTGGGATGGAAGCTACTCAGTGGAGAGAAACACAGGGAACACAAAGTGAGATTTGTAATTAACCTCCAGGACTGCCACCAGATCAAGGCAGTATCTGCTAAGATACCATGTCATGTGGGATCCCCAGAAAGGGAGGACATCAGCCTGTTGGAATGACTCCAGAGGAGGAACACCAAGTTGTTCAGAGGGATGGAGCAGCTCTGCTATGAGGAAAGGCTGAGAGAATTGGGATTGTTCAGCCTGAAGAAGAGAAGGCCTTGGTGTGACCTAATTGTCATCTTCCAGTACCTAAAGGGAACCAACAAGATGGAAAGAGACTATTTAAAAGTGCCTGGGGAAGCAGGACACAGCCTTCAGACTGTAAGAGAATAGGTTTAGGTTAGATTTTAGGAAAAAAAAAATTCTTCCCTGTGAGGGTGGTGAGGCCCAGACAAGTTGGCTGCCCCCATCCCTGGAAGTTTTCAAGGCTGGTTTAAGGATGGTGTTGGAACTAGAAAAGCTTTAAAGTCCCTTCCAACCCAAACCATTCTGTGATTCTATGGATCTCTGATGATTTTGCTTGGCCCATTCATCTTGTCAGGCAAAATGAAAGCAAAGCCACTTGGTGTGTTGTTCAGTAGCTGCTTATAGAATGAAATATAATGGAATGGAACTGGATTGAGTAGAACAGAACAAATAGAATAGAATGGAATGGAATGGAATGGAATGGAATGGAATGGAATGGAATAGAATAGAATAGAATAGAATAGAATAGAATAGAATAGAATAGAATAGAATAGAATAGAATAGAATTAGAATAGAATATTTCACCTGAAAGCTACATAAAATAATCATCTTGTTCAACTGTTTATGGTGTACTTGCAGATTGTGGAATTTCACATGGAAGTTTTGTGATCATGTGTACAGATACAGAAGTCTTTGTACTCTCAAAATAGACCTTTAAAAAGTAGAGTAGGGCTTAGAGTCTAACAAACCAAAACATCCTGTTTTCTGCTGCCCTGGCATTTTCCTTTAGGAGGCCACTCAAACACATACCAGCTTCTATCCTGCTTGCTGTCCAAAGACGGGCCAACAGACCAGTCCCTGGTACCTTGTATAACAATCACACTTGTGAAAGGTCACTGTAAAAGCACAGCACATCAGAGCTGTGTTGCTTAACACCCACTGTGTAAAGATGTAAATGGCTCACCAGTGCAGCTGAGAGCAGATCCAATATGCTACACTAATTAAATGTCTGACTGGGCATAACTAGAGGAAAACCAGACGAGAAAGAGAGCTCCGTTTTTTATTTGTTAACACAAACATTTGGACAACTTTTGTGGCCACAAAGCATATTTACACTTTCTGTAAAACCTGAAATAAACACAACAACAAACAGTTACTGGAATTCCAATGATTTCAGCAGCTGTATCAGAATTACATCATCCCTAGAATCACAGTTTGGGTTAGAAGGGACCTAAAGATCATCATGTTCCCTGCCACAGGCAGGGACACCTTCTAGTAGACCAGGGTGCTCCTAGCTCCATCCAAAAAAACCTCTTTCTGATGTTCTGCAAAAAGCAAGCACTTTTGGCATGGCCTCCATCAGCATCTTAAGTAAATTATGTTTCCCCTTAGTGCCAAACTCCCAGTTTTCAGATGGTTTAGGAACCTACTTGTTAAAGATGTGTTCACAAAACAGATTGTGCCACACTGTTCCAATAAATGCTTGGTTTTCTAGAAAAACATAAATTATTTTCTAGGTATAAGAGATGTGAAAATCCTCTTTTTTTTTTTGGATATTTTTACAACTTTTGATCAAGTGCTACCCAAGATACCAAGAGCCTACAGCAAGGGGTAGCACTGAAAGTTGAATTATTATTCTGGAGGGAGACAGTGCTGTTGATATTTTGTTTTTCTGCTACTGTTGTCATAGGGCAACATCTCTGGGTGATAGTACAGAGAAACATCAGAAAGTGTTACAGATATGGCCTGAGCTTGGAAACTTGATTGAGAATAATATATTATATAATATTATATCATATCATCATATCATATATCGAAGTTTTGGGTGCCTCATCCCAAGTGTTCCAGGCCAGGTTGGATGGAATTCTGAGCAACCTGGTCTGGTGGGAAGTGTTCCTGCCCATGGCAAGAGGTTTGGAATGAAATGATTTATAAGGTGCCTTCCAATGCAAACCATTCTATGACTCCATGATTCTGTATCATTCAGCAGCATGGTGCAAAATCATGAACCCTGAGAGAAAGTATCATAAAATTTTGGTGTAAAGATAATTTGAGAGTTTTTCCCTTGGAATGACTGAGGAAGAGATGGTCTGGAGGTGGTAACTGATCACAAAAGTAGCACAATGACAAGTATGAAGTATGATCTAATACTCATCTAATACTATTGCAAAATAGACTATGATTTCTAGTGTAAATTATAAAGTGGAGAAAATGAAGTGTTACTGGTGAGAAGTCCTCTTGAAGATGTGTTCAAGCACTCAAGAACTTGTAGTATAATAAGATAAAGGATAAAGGAATTCTTAGAAATGTAAGGTAAAACCCAAGCTCATTTAAGATATTTCCTCTTTTGAAGTTTATTAAGTTTATGGAGTGAGCTGTGAGACATTTGTAGTGGTCAAGGCTAAATTCCAGTGGTCCAGATCTATAGGCACATAATAATCTGTTTCCAAGTTACCTGTAGCTCCTCACGACTGTGATTGACAAAAGTTCCATTTTTGACTTAGATGCCCTACTCTTTCCCCCAGTGCATGTCCCTAGTCCCTTCTACTTCAGTAGACTAAAAAAATTACACACGTTTTTAGAACATTCACCTGGTGAGATGGGCAAAAAGTGAAGTGACTTTTTGCACAGGTGAGTATTGCACTGCTCCATTTGGAAGTCTCCTCATGGCAGAGCTGTGCCAGCCCCTCCAGCACAATTGATTCCTCTACCACCAGCTGCTAAAACAACAGGATGGCTTCTAGACTGGGCTGGTTCACTTCTGGGGTGCTTGAAACACCTTCCCATCCAGTCAGACCCCCTCCAAAAGGTGTACCTTTCACCTAGGGGCCAAAGGGTGGGTGAATTGAAGACACCATGGAAGTAGGGGCTCTGCAAACACCTGGCCAAACAAAATGTGGTAAAACTCAATTAACCTTAAATGTTGGCATCAAGGAAGAGTCATATTTTCATGGGAGCTTGCTCATCATCAAGTCTAGGGAGCTAGTGACACATATAATTTATAAGTTGCAGACTCTTTGTGGTAATGTGCTGGGCATGTGTCTGAATTTCTTCTTCTTAAATATCAAACCAGAAAGTACCAGTGGTACAGGCAGAGAGAAATTACTCAGAGAGAAAATTACTAGAGGGGCTGGCAAGAAAGGAATTCTACAGTTCAGCAATTCAGCCCATTAGGCAGTCTATGATTTTGCAGATTCTACCTGACCCAGTTCTGCTCTAATTTTTCTTTGATTATCTTGCAGACAATATGTCTGTATTCCTATAAGTCTAGCAAATGTTGGTGCAAGCTGAAAATTTCACTCACATTTTGAAATATCAAAGTGTATTTCTTAATTACAGCAATTTTTTTCTACCTTAGAATTTCTTTTTTTATTTCAAAAACTGCCTGCCCACAGTCAATTACACAATTGGTCTTCTAACCAACCTGGTTAGAGATACAGAGAGATAGATTAAAAAAAAAAAAAAGAAAAAAAATAAAAAGAAGAAAAAAGGAAAAGAAACACTGGGTGCTAAATGTCCTCATAATTTCATACTCTTCTCAGACAAAGTAGTTTTGAATTAATTCCTTATTTTCCAGCTCATCAGCTTTAATTGTAAACTCTTCATCATTACAGAATATGGCCAGCATGAAATCTTAACCACTGCAGAAGCTTTTAGAGCTCAACACACAAACCTTCTATGGGGGTCCTGAAGGGAAGATTTTTAACTGTTTGTGTCCACATTGGTAACCAGCTCCTGGAACAGGGCTGTGGGAAGGTCTTTGAGATCTCTGCATGGAATGAAATCAGTATGTAAATGTACAAAAGCTATAGTTTATTTAAACATGCTTCATCTGCTGTTTTCTGTAAAGAAAAGCTCTGCACCATGAGAAACAAAGAAGACATTTTGATGGTCAGCTAATTGCTGCCGCTGCTAATGAACATGTCAAAACCTGATGACATAAACACAGAAAAGGTGAGAAATTTTCTTGTTTCATTTAAATTCATCAGCCTTGATATTGAAATATTGGTTCATGAGGCCAAAATGGACAGTTCCTCCAGATTATTAAAGTTCCTATGACCACTCAGCCTACTTTCAAGAAAACATCTCTAGATGAAATCTGTCAGCTTCAGGAACCTATCAACTACGTTCTGTTTGTTCTACAAGAATAACCTTCATGAGAAATCTGCTGGCAACAAGAAGACTGTTAATTTCTGTAGGCTTGCTTGCAGCAATTAGGTCCAGAAGTGTAATCAGCTGAAACAATTATTTTATTAATGCTAAGAAATACCAGCTCCAGGGTAGACAGAAACATTGCATAGAAATCCTGCCTAGAATAAAAGTTTTGGATCAGGTTCAAGAAATTTACAGTGAGGCAATGCTTTTTTTTACAGCCTTTCAGAATTAATATTTTTTTTTTTGTCCTAATCCACGGGTTTGTTGAATAGGGCAAGGATAAGGTTAACTTCACCAACCACAGCTGCAGGAAACAAGAGTGTCTTTTTATCAGTTTGTGGCCAAGGGCTGGGATATTTACCAACGCTGTGAAAAGTCCAGTCCGATTTCCTTTTCTGCTGCTGACGATTGGAGCTGGTGTATCCCAGGCCAGTGAATTAATGATGACGCTCTGTGGGTTGCCCAGTGGTGGCACACTCAGTCCCTCCTCCCCACTGCCCAGCTCTCAGTTTTGGGGGCTGTTTTGTTTTGTATAAACAGTTAATGACGGGCGCAGGCACAGGCTCGCAGATGGCATTGAACCGCCGGGTCACGGAATCATTCAGCATCTCCCTGAATCAGTTCCTCTATTGAAACACAGCACAGAGGTTCCAGCAGATGAGATGATGAAAGGTCAGCCCTCCCCATGGCTCACAGCCTCTGATTAGGACATTCAGTGCAAACGTAGGAGTCATTCATGCAAATCCTTGCTTTGAATTTTCCCCTCATCTTTTCATAAGCCTCTCACAACTACCTTCCCTCAGTTTTTTTTCTTGTGGGAAAACTATGAGGTGGCCCTAACCCAAAATGCTGTGTGTTTTATAGGTGTTTAGGCTGTGTAGGGATAACACAGAAAGCAAAACGAGTTCATGGTGTAGTTTGTTATGTCCCACTGCAAGGTGAACTCCCCTGGGGCAGCCCAGGCAATCATTGCATGGCCATGCAAACCAGGGGGACAAACACGTGGTGTCACAGGATCCCATTATCATTTATGAAGTTCCATGTGGTCAGTGCTCTGCAAATCGATTCTGACAAGTAGGGTAATAATAACATGCCATCCACTAGACCATATAGTCTTTCCTACCAAAAATATCTTAATCAGCTATTAGAGATGTTTAATATGTGTCGTGGCATGGATTATTTGTGGGTATCAAACAGTGGCTGAAACCAAATGCAGAGGAAGATCCCACCCTCATGGTCTTGGTGATGCCTCAAGTCTTAGCTTTTATATTTTTCAGATCCTGTAGTGCATTAGCATATAACTCTGAACTCCACAGAGAATGTTAGTCAGTTCTCTTCACAGTTTGGTCATACAAAACAATCCTTTTCCAGATGGGAACCAAGGCCATCATCTCAGCCTCAGGCCCAAAAAAGTATAAACAAAACTGAATTGGGAGGAGCAAGCTGGGAGAATGTGATTTCATCACCCAAAGCCATGACTGGACAATTAACCCCTGACAAGCAAACAGACCAAACTTACATCTGACCAAAAAACCCATGACTGTTGCCCATCTTGGGTGCAGCCTCTGCAAGGCTCCTGCACTGCCCAAAGTGTAGCCTTTGAAGGCTTTTCAATAAATATCTACTTTATTTTATAGCTCTGTCTAGCCTGTGTTCTCAGTAGCCTCTCCAAGGCATCACTGTCTGCTGAGGGGTGCTGCAGCAGAGTGACTGAGGCTGTGCTGACTTGTGCTGGTTGAGAATACAGCCCATCATATTTAGAAACAAGGTATTAAGAGTGGTTATTCTCTTAATGAAATTACAAACTGGAATATCTCTAGTGAAATTAATGATCCAGAATATTACAATGGAGCAGAAGTCATCCTTGTCTCGAATTTTGAAGGTCATTTGGAAACATAAAAATTCCGTTTTTTACTTTAGAGCTTTGAAACAATAATAAGGTAAAGGAGACATTTGAGAGTGAGGGGAGAGTAGTATCTGTTTCCCTTATATTGCAAACAACCTGCTGAAAAAATTATGGAGAACTGCAGCCTCAAAAAAAAACCACCCCACCAAATCCACAAAACCACGGTGACATTCAGAATAAACTGATGGTCACTATTTCTTTCAACTCGCCCTCGTGACAGGGCAGAAGAGGGTTCCAAAACAAAGACCACATGGAGTAGGTGCCTCAGCACAGACATTTGATGTGGCCCTGTTGCCAACCTGACATACCTTTTATTCCTCCTACAAACCCATGTTAAGAACCAGACAAATTATGTATTTAGGGAAAAATTAGGATGAAAAATAAAATAGCTTGAGTCAAGCCAAGCAAAATAATTAGGTTTATTAAGTGGAATGAATAAAAACCACCCAAAGCCTAACTCAAACCCAAAAAGCCTCCCAGGAAAGCAAAAGGTTTTTTAGGGGAATAAAAATATTTATTCAGGTTCAAGGTAATTTTTCTGGTTTTAGAGAAAAACTTGGTTTAGATTACTTTCCCTTTCCTTAATTTTGTCAACACTCTAATTTTTCTTTCTTTTTGTTTTTTCTTTCTTTTTAAAGACAAAGAAGAAAGAAAGTTGCTTTTGAATTGACTGATTCTAAGACAAAAATTTCCACTGTTTTAAAAGTTAATTTCTGAGTTTTCAGCTTTAGGAACTTATTTTTTTTAAATAAAGAAGACATCTGCACAGTCATATGTTAAATTTGAGCAAATTTACAGACAATTACGTATCTCACAGTAATATTTTCTCTAGCTCTACCCAAGACCAGCAGAGGGTGGATGTATTAATAAGTCCTAAAAGAGAAAAAAGGCAAATGAGGAATGGACTATTGAAAAAAATGTATCCCATCCATAGAGAGAAAAAAATTGTTGCAAGCAGGGGGAAGATAGGAGTACATTAAAAAAAAAAAAAATAGTTAATCTTACTGCTCTTGGCCAAAAATATTTGAACAATTTTGGCAAGCTAGTCACAGAATAAAAGTCTCTGCAGTAGGAATGCCTCATTCCTTGATCCAAGTCACACATGGCAGGGACTAAACATGCTCCTCCCGTGCCTCATTCTTCATGTACAATGTGGGAGTAATAAACATTCTACCTTGATGTCTTGAGAGTTCAGAGATGGGATGAAAGTACATGGTAAAACCCTAAGCTAACTGAAATCTGCAGCAGAATTTCCTTTGGCCTTGGGTTCTTCTCTTTTACTCCTGCTGCTGTTCTTCTAGTTTCTCTTTCAGCCAAAAAACCATAATTTTGTGAAAGAAAAGTCAGAGGATGTCTCTGTTTGTGCCAGTCTCTGCTGTATCAGACCTTGTGCATGTGCAGGGAAAAAAATCTTTGCCCCAGATTCCTCACAGCTCCCACCAAAGTAGTGACTAGAGAAAAAGAGATATTTGCTCTTTAGCTTTCAAACACTGTGGTTGACCTGCTCTCTTCTGGAAGTGAGTTCAGGCTTAGGAATTTGCCAGGAAAGCTTTTTCCCTGCCCCACACAAATCTGAGTTCCATCTAGAGACAGAAATATATTTTCAGGCTTGTTTTTTTTTTTCCCCCTCTCAATCTCATAGAAAGAACATTAGTATAGTTAATTTTTTTGAAAGGGCAATATTAACAAAAATGGAAAAAGTAAAACTAAATCAATACAAGGTAATGTTCAAGATGACCTGTGCTGAAATATCATTTTGAAATTTTCAGCCCATGAAAATATCCCCAGATTGACTTTTTATCTTCATTTTTGCAGGAAAAAGTGCGTTTATATTCACATTTTCATGGGAGGTGAAAATTGTTTTCCATGCAGCTGTGTGCTTCAAGTTGACAGCTGCATTTTTCATGGATATGAACACTCAGGCTGAGGTTGTCACTCAAGCAGCTTGAGCTGATCCCATGCAGGGCTTTGAAAGCGACCAGAACTACCCTGAAATTGTCCTGAAGAGAAAGGAGTCCCAGGACAGCAAATGCTTCAGGGCCATGTTGCCATGCAGACCATTTGCTCTGTTCTGACCCCAAAAGAGCTTTGCATCACTAATTGTAGATTTCCTACATGTGACAAGACAGAATTCATGAATTTAAATCATTAACAGAAACCCAAATTGTTGGCACATGACAGGAGACAGGACTGAATCCTCTTTCTCCTGTGGGGTGTGGTTGCACACTGCTCCAAATCTTACAAATGTCAAAGTCAAAATGAGAATGCCTCAGAGCTCTGAAAAGACGAGCTAATATCTCATGTCAGCCCAAGTGAGAAGGCAGGACAGGCACTAGAACTTCCATCCTTACAGGTTGTGGATTTATTCCCAAATGGCCAGTTTTGAGAGCTCAGTTTTCACAGAATCCCAGGACAGGTAAGATTGGAAGAGACCACAATGGGTCATTTTCCCAACCCCCTGCTCCAGCAGGGTCATCCCAGAGCACATGGCACAGGATTGTGTCTAGATAATGTTTTAATATCTCCAGTTAGGAAGGCTCCACACTCTCTCTGGGCAACATACTCTTTAGAGAGTCACTGAAGAGTAAAGAAGTTCTTCCTTGTGTTCAGCTGAAACTTCCTGTGCATCAATTTCTGCCCATTGCCTATTTTAATCTGCTTGGACTATTTTAATCTGAAGGGACTCATGGTTTTTTGGTTATTTTCCTAAGTTTAAAATAAAAATTAATTTTAAAAAAAGCTAAAAAAAAGCAAAAAAACCAAACTAAACAATCTTGTCTAGCTGAGTCAATGACACCTAGAAGTCATTGACAGCAAATTGTGGGAGGGATTATCTGGGGAAAAGGGGAACTTGCATTCTCTCTTGATATGTTCTTATGGAGGTCAAGTTTAAATCGCCGCATCATCACACGTGTACAAAGAGGGCTTCAGTTTGGGGGTTTCCAAAATGAAAAAGCAACCTTCCAAATCTTGTGCACCCTGCTAAGCTGAAGGCATGAAATGTGAGTCGGCCACAGGGTTGCAAGGCTTTATAAGTAACCTACATGTGTAACCTGCTCTCTTTCAAATACCTCATCAATCTGGAAGCTACACTCCCCATATGTCTCTCCTGCCAATTCGTTTTAACTGTCAAAGAGGTTGTTTTCAAAAGACTCGAGTGACAGCCCAGAAATCCATCTTGGTGGATTGGCAGGGCCTGGAAACTGTGTATCTGAACTGTATAGAGGTCAGATGTTTAATTTCATGCGGGTTCCCGTGATTTATAAATGCCCCAGCTCTCCACAGAGAACAGTCTGTGCTTCCTCTGTTTGTCAGGATGTAATGCCTGCCTAGGGACTGCTCCCTTCCACACAGCCTGTACAGTTGCAAAGCACAATGCCAGTTGTAAAAGAGATAAATACACTAATATTAATATTAAATCAAAAGGGGAAGCAGGTAGGAGTCCTGTGAACAAAAAATCTGGTGAAAAGACGTGTCTTGTCAGATTTTCTCTGGGCACCCCTCTGGATGGTGGTTTGAGCAGCATGAATGGACACAGGTGAAATCAGCCCTTGGTACGGGCAAAGGAGCTTGTGAAAGGAGAAGGAAGGAATTCACAAAGCAATTCTTGTGAGACAGAGCCTTACAACACTAATTCTAGCATGTTTATTTTCTGCAGAAACAAGGGAAACTTTAGAAAGACACAGAGAGGTGGTCTGCCCAGTTTATGCAGCAAAGGAGGAAGGCTTTCCAAATTAAGGTTCTTTTAAAGGAAGGAACCAAGCCCATGACAGACGGGCTGGAACTAGAAGACCTAAATTTCCTTTTAACTCAAACCATTCTATGATTCCTGAATTACCAGCCTCACCCCATGGAGTGGAGTCATTCCTGTGTTGCTTCCCCCATCCAACATACTCAGCCTTAGGAGCAGTCAGGAGAACTCAAAGGTGGCTTCCAAACTTGGCCTGGAAACACCAAAAGACTAAAAAAAGCCAGGTCATGGTTTTGATTACTTTTGACATCAGCAGAATTATTCCATCCCAGAAATGCTCAGATACTTGGGAAATTACAGGAGAAGAAGGAGAAAGTGTAATATATATATATTTTTTTTTTTTTTTGTCTTCCTGTTTCCTTTTTGCTTAATCTTATTCTCTGTGATTTTGTATGCTGGGCTATAACACAGGGGGCAACCTGAACTGAACCCTGCAGAATAAAAAAGCACCAGACTGAAAAGTCCTCACCAGCACCATGTCTGCAAAGCTCATACACTGCCTGTCTCTCTGTGCCTTAAAGAACTGCAGTTCTGGTGGCATCAGCAGCTGCCTCCTGGCGTGGGTCCATACGTTGAGTGATTATTGTCTCCAACTCAGACTGATGGAAGGCTTCTTGCCTTGGCAAAATTACTAAGCAATCTATATATTTCTGCTCTTTTTATGACTTGGAAAGTTAAACTGCTTTCTGTCTTGATTATTTGTCTGTAACTGGTAAAAGAAAAGGCAATAACATAAATGAAATCAATGTGTTGAAACTCAACCCTACTTGATTTCACAACAATTTACCTATTATTAGCAGGTTTTTTTGGTTTTGTTTTTGTTTTTTTACCTGCCTAGCTTGCCCCATTTCTAGGGTGTGACGGAAGAAGAGGATTCATAAATACAAAATTCTTTTGTACTTCCTTAAAGACCCTCTGGTCCTCATAGCAGGTCAAGGAGGAATGAGCCAGCTCAGACAACATTTGCTTTGCGACGCAGGTAAGTCATGTGTGCACTGCTAAAGACAAACCTTCCCCTGGCTTTCCCTTAAGCTCCCTGTGATTTGGAGGCTCCAGATAAATTTTCTGCTAGCCAAAGTAACCCAGCCAGCAGAAGTGCAAACATCTCACAGCAACTGTTTGCACAAGGTGGTTGATGGATCAAAAATTCAGTCTCATCAATCCTGAGCGTCCTTCTGCGCTATTCCTTGGCCCAAAGCTGTCTTTGTGCCAGCTTCCCAGGACATTGGGACATATGGTTCTTGGGGAGCACTCTCTCTGCATTCCCATCAGCAACTTGACACCCACACAGGATGATGAGACCACTTTTAATTTCTCTTCTGGTATCTAAACATCACTATCTGGTGAGGACTAACAGCAGTGAGCCCAGATCCCCACAAATATGGGTGCACTCATCTTGGTTACAC
The DNA here is from genome assembly GCF_049639895.1 of Pseudopodoces humilis. Classification (NCBI taxonomy): domain Eukaryota; kingdom Metazoa; phylum Chordata; class Aves; order Passeriformes; family Paridae; genus Pseudopodoces; species Pseudopodoces humilis. Next base: position 74,596,887 of record NC_142203.1, on the reverse strand, counting down.
GCAAGTACATGTTCTGAGTAGCTGAGTGCCGTGACACTGCAGAAAGGAGAATTCAGCCTCTGTCTCCTGCTTCATCTCTCTCACAGGGAGTGATGTGAGATGTGCCGATGTGTGGAGGCTCTGGAGCCAAGTGATGGAGGGCAGTGATGGTGTGGAAGGAAGTCTCCGAGATATAAAGTGAAAATTTGAAAAGAAAGTTCCACCATGTGAAAAGGTCTTCCCCTTTGCACAGCCATTTTAACGTGCCCTGGTTCTATACACCCTGTTGGCCTGTGGCCATCCCTCCCCTTTTTACCTTTTATGTCTTACCCCTAGAAAGTTTTCCCTTCCCTGTTCCCCCGTTGGCCCCAGTTTAGTGCAGCGTTCTGCCCCTATTTTCCCATTGGTTCTACCTGTCCCTAACCCCTCCTATGCACTGCTTTACCCTATCCCTGTTAGACCCTGATCCTCTGATCTGCCCCTTGGGACCCTTATGTAACCCTGTACCCTCATTTGTTCCCTGGATTTGGTCCCTGGTTTCCCTTGGAGTGGTGGCAAATAAGCCCCTCTGGACGACCATTCCAAAGCCCCTCTCGTTCTTTGCTGCTGCGAGCTGAGTGTGCTGGTGCATGTCTGAATGTCTGCTGCCTGCCTGAGCAGCTCCTCACTGGAGACACCTTTCACAAGGTAATGTCACCCCACCGACACTGCACCCGTGTGGATTGCAAACAGCACCTGCGCCAAAAGGTGGTCCTCTGGGTAAATGGTGTTCCTGTTACTGTTCTGGAATGGTTGGGGTGTTTTGGGTTGAGCCCTGACTTGGTGGATTTGCCCTGTCTTTGTGCACCCCCACAAGTAATTAGCCACAGCAGTGCCAGCAGTCAGCAAATGCCACCAAATGTTTATGTTTATGAAGAACCATGGCCATTTTCATCCCCTTCAGCTCCAAGCATTTCCTTTTCTCCTTTGTAGGTGGTCCCAGTACAGCTTTATATGTGTTTTAACAATCCAAGAACATCTGTAAAATGTTTATGCCATGCTTGGAAACAAAGGGAGAAGCCTTAAAAAGAATGAGTTTTCAATACCATTTCAGGAAGTTAAGTGAAGAGTCCTCAATATCCTTTCAGGATACCCTGTATTTTGTCAGAGGCTACTGAGCTTTCTTGGAAAGGTTTAGCAAATCAACCACCCCACACCAGAATGTATCCTAGCACAGAGGAATATTTCTGAAAACTAGGCTTAACTCCTGTGCATGGTGTCAGAGTCAAAGTGACAGACAGGGAACTTCATTTCCCTGTGCTCTTGGTGCAGATACAGGTCATAGCTCTTCAAAGAAATTAAGTCCAAGGCAAAGAACAAAGCTGATCTGTGCAGTGTCCCATTTTACTCTGAGAGCTCACCCTGTGGAAGGCAGATTGATTCCTTCGCATCTTGCGAGATGTGATTGTAAACCAAAAGAATAAACAAGGAAGTTTTGCCTAATATGCCCTTTAATACAGTACTTCACCAGAGTGATCAATAAAATAAAGAATAAGTTACCTTTCTCTTAGCTCATGTATTCTCAGTGTAGGGGTGCCCTACATAAGTGCAATGGCTACACAGATTTACATAAAGATTCCATACAGTGTGCTATTTCAGAACAGTGTATACTGCATTTCCCCTGCACTGAGCACCGTATTTCCCCTTCAGCTGGACAGGCAGCTCTCAGACTCCACCCTACACCTCTGCAATTATCCTGCATTCCCCAAGTAGCATGCCACGTTGCAGAGACACAAGCAGTATGCAATCCTTTCCCCACAGTGCCACAGGCTGTAAAATCCTTCTCCTAAAGGAAGTGGAAGAGGCCTCCACTGCCTTTTGTAAATGGCAGCCTCCAATCAAAAGCAGAGACTGGGCACAAGCCAGAAGATGTTTCTCACTTAGTTCTTCTCAACATAGGTCAAATTAAGTCAATGGAGCCAGTTTACTCCTTTTGACCGTTCTGAACATAAAGCAGCGAGAGGCAAATGCAAGACTATGTTCAATACAAATTTATGGGTTTATTCATACTGAGAGGCATTTCATGCTCAAAATTTGAGAAAGTAATCTACAGCAAGCAGCCACAAAGCAGAATGAAATATATAGACCAGGATTACTCAGCAGCTGGAAATTTGACTTTTTGTTTATGGAAACAGTATCTTATAGGAATTACCCAAATCCACAGAGTTCGTAATTATTATTAATGGCATTAAGCAATACATTCTGTTACATTGTAGATTGTAAAACTGGCCCTTTGCCAACCAGTTACCTACTGGAACACTCATTATAACAAAGAATTTATTCAGTTCTGCAGAAAAGTGCTCAGGCAAGTGAGTTTTCAGACAGCAGGATAAAAAAAAATAAATGGATTGCATTAAGCAAAATGTTTCTGTTTGTCCAAAGCAAGCAATTTTTTTTTATTCCTTTGGATTCCTGCAACTGAAAAGTAAGGGAAAATGTGGTTTAAGGTTCAGCCTAATTTGGGAGGAAGTCCACAAACTGTCAAGAAAACACTACATCACAGCAAAGCTCCCAAGTCTTCTTTTTCACTTTAAATTGTATTATTGATTTTGTTTTTACTAAAGGAGCTTAAAGATAAAGGCAAAGCGCTGTCCTAAAACCCGCAATCCCACAGAAGAAAAGAAAATAAAACTCTTTGTTATTTTTCTCTCAGAACTTGTGGAGATGGGGTCATGACTCTTAAGTGTTTGGCCTTGGTGGAACTGTGGATGGGCAGAAACGGAGTCCCCACAGTACAGACCCAGGAGCCCAGAAACAAGGGCCAGCCTTGTCAGTGCTCAGGGTGCTGCTGTCTCTTAGGCTATCCCCTCCCCTGCTCAGCAGTGCCAGCTTCCAGTTGTTTTCCAGTAAGATCAGGCAATCATTATTAATCAAATTTCATTAAATGATAATGGCATGATGCGGCCTGTCCACTTTTTCCAGTGGGGTCACTCTCCTTGTAACACCATTGCAGACAAGTGCTGAATCTCTCCCAGGAAGAGTTTTCATACAGCAAAGTGGCAGAGTGGCTTAAATTCACCTTTCTGCAAGTGAATGTCTCAGTTGGGGGACACAAACTCATGAAGCAGTGGTGGCTTTCACAGGGGCCCTCAGCCTCATTGCTTTTGTCCTTCCCACATCCTTCTGCCTCTGATGCCTGCCCTGTGGGAATCATATTTTCCTATGTGTCCCTACAAAGCGCCTCCCTCTCTGCTGGTGGTTCAATTTGTAATCCACAGCGACCTTTAGGCCACCAGAATCATCAGCACAATCCTATTTACATTAATGTTAAATAATGTGTACAAAAGTAAAAAGAACACTGCATCTAGCATCTCTCTCTCTCTCTTTTTTTTTTCCCCCCCAAAAGGTTAAATTAGTAGACATGCTATGGAATCTTCACAGTTTTCACTTTATCTGCTACAGAGCATGAACTTTAGTCTTTGGGTCCAAAGGGAGAAAAATCAATAGTATCATACTGATACACAGGAAACTTTATTAAAGCAGCCATGGGCATCTCCACAACCTTACCCTATCAAGCTGGCTTGCTAATTGGTTTGCAATAGTGTGGCAGCCATGAAAATTACCCAGGTCTGTCTAGTGAAAATCTGGCTCTATCAGCATCAAGAACACAAACAGCCAGGGAAGCGGGCAAAGGTCGCTTCCTCGATGTAGGGAATAGAAAATGAAGCTTGTTAACATTCTGCTGCTGCTTCTTCTAGGGAGAAAAAAACCCCCACATCAGTGCTGCAGGGAGCTTTCCTCTGGAGGATTGAACAAAGATGATCAAGCTTCTCTCTGCTCACTTCCACTCACCCATCAGGTTTTCACTGACAGGGAAGCCTGAAAAAAACCTGCCAGACATGTCATTTCATACCTGCCTGAAGTCTTCAGTTTGGAGCGCTTCTCTTATTTGTCCATCACAACACAGTCTCTCTCCCTTTTTGCACATCGTCTCTCCTTTTTGTTGGGCCCTGGGCTGTTGCTGCGCTAAACCAAAGCCAAATTCAAAATGGCCTGAGAGACAACAGAGCATCAGCAGGAAAAAAATTAAAGTGTTGCAAAGCTTTTGCAAGAAACACCAATTGCAGATGGAAGAAGAGAGATGCAGTCTCAAATCCCCCTTGCCACCAGGCCCTATGCCAGAAAAAACTTTGGCTGGCTTCAGGAGTTGTGAAGCAAAAATGTGACTTTAAGGGTGGTGTTGCCTGCTGAGTCTGTGCCAACAGGAACCTGTAGGAGATCCCAATGAACCTATGTAAGGAGCAACCACTGCTGATAAACCTGAATTCACATCAGGTGTGTTAGCCACACAAAATTAGCACCAGAGTTTTTCTACAGGATTCTGTGATAGAAGAAGTCCTCTGAGATCTTTCCCAATCCATCTGAGAGGTCAGATGAAGAGTAAAAGGTGTTAAAACCTCTTTGTTTTGTTTTTTTTTTTGTTGCAAATCTTTAATTCAGAATGTGGCCCCCAAAATGAATGAATCAGTTTTATCCTTTAATGATGATGAGGAGCTTCAATATATGGCTGAAGCAGTTAATATGGGGCTCTCCTTGTCTCCAAGAATTCAAGACCTAAGTAGACTTTTGTTACTTACACAGTCCTTTGTAAAGACAACTTTTTTGGGGCCAGCCATGTGTCAGACATAAATCATTATCCATTGCAATTTCAAATACACTGAAGTTATATACAGTTTACAGCCAGTTTTGGTCCCTTTTCAATCCCTGGATCATCTTATCCTGGTGACAGGTTCTTGACAATTGGAGGCATTGCCTGTTTGTGTGAACGTGAAAGATCTGACAGGATCTTTCTCCCAGGAAAGTGGTTTAGTAACTTGGATGTTCACAGCAGCTCCCTGTAAACCACATATCCCCACACAGATCACCTCAAGGCTAAACTGCCTTTAGGACTCATGTGTGGCCATCCTGTATGTAAAGATCTGGTTCCTGATCCTAAATGCAACTGCTTATGCTTGAATGGGACCCTTTTGAGGCTAACTCAAAAATTTCTGTGTTGTTGTTGTTGTGCCTGCTGTTAAAAAAAATAATTTAGAGAATTTTGTTGTGCAAAACATATGGAGGAATCATAGTAATGATTCATAAGGCCAAAATGGAATGGTTTTTTTTAATACAGTTTACTATGAAGATATTTTTAATTTCTCCAACCAGCTCTCTGGGGATGATTTCAGCATTCCCATATTGCAATGGAAGGAAGTTAATTTAGGGATCTGTTACACAAAATCTTATGTCCTGGCTGGTCCAAAATACTAAAATCCTAAGGGGTCAGTGAATAAGGAATAAAAAAACTAGCTAAGAATGTTTTAAATACGACTTCAGGAGCTAGGTTTGAAAGAAATGGAGGATTTCAGTATGAAGTTTGATGTATAATTTTTTCTCTTAATATGGAGTGGTAGTGTCAAAGTACAAGAGTCTCATCTTCTTGTCCTCTTCACTTTTCCATTAGCCTACTGACACCAATAGATCATCTTGAATTTTCAGAAAAAAGAAGAAAGATGAATTTTCTGTCATCATTAAAAGAATTAATACCTCTTTTCAAGAGGAAGAGCAGATTTTTTTTTTTTAAGGTGGAGCAGGGGATGCAGGACAGGAAAACAAATTGATTCAGAAGGCCATTGAACTCTATGAATAGCTCAAACCTCTTCAAACTAGTAAGGATTTGCAAGAGTTTGTTATTATGCTAGCAGAATCTACTGAAATGTCTCCTCCACCTCACATACAGAAGAACACACTTTAAGCACAATATTAAAGATACCCTTGACTAGTAAAGATCCTGTCGAAGTATGCTAATCAAATCCAGCTTTGATTTCATGCTTACTTTTCTGCTCATCCCAATTGTAAAGTTAAGCTGTAATTAATACATAAGAGGCTGGTGATTATACAGTATTAGGCTGAACATATAGAGTGAACATACAGCATTAGATTGCATTTCAATAGATCAGACTGTGTAAAGAAATAAGATCAACTCACAGGGTCTGGTATTAGCAGGCTGCTAACTTATCTAGGTGAAAATCTTGAGCTCTTGCATTGATCTCCTGCTGTGGGTGACATCTGCATCTGTGTGTGTGCTTATATGTGCACATGCAAACTAAACAAGTGCTCTTTCCCCATTAATTTTTTGGAAATTTGTAGTTTCAGAGAGTTGTAGAATATTCTGAGTTGCAAGGCACCCACAAACATTATTGAGTCCAACTGCTGGCCCTGCACAGGGCTAAAGAATCCCACCATGTGCCTGAGAGCGTTGTCCAAAATATTTCCTAAACTCTGACTGTGCCTGACTATTTTCTAGGGCTATGTCACTCGAGGAACCATTAGTATTTATTTGGAAATGGGCCTGATAGGTGGCTGCCGTGGCAGAAGTTGTGTTCCTCCAGCAAGTAGAGATAGAAACTGTACTCGCTCCCTGCCTGCCTGCTCAGAAGAAGGGGAATAAACTCAGCATTCCAGCACCTCACTGCCAAAAGGTGCACAAAAACTACAGGAGTCCCTTCAGACATCTTGTCAAAGATCTTTTAAGATCTTCTTTGCATCCCCCTGCCAGAGAAGAAAAATAAAAAGACAGCTTTCCATAGTCTGAAATACTTAAAACTAGAAGAAAGGACTTATGACTCAAAAAAACCCAAAACCCTGGGATTCATCATTCAGCTTTGTAGCATAGGAAATCACACTAACTGTAATAAATAGTGAATAGCAGAGATGAGGAAAAAGTAGCCCCCTGTGATCCTGAACCCCCTTGTGCTTTCACTGGAGTACATCCGGAGCAATTGCAGTAAAAAGAAACAACAGAGGTCCAGACGCTCAAAGTTAGCTTGGCACCATAAAAGTTTAAGGAGTTCATCCTTTGAAGAGCCCTGTGGCTCAAAACATTTTTATTAAAAGAAAAGAAAAAAAAGGAAAAAGAAAAAGAAAATAATAGTAATAACAACAACAAAAAAAAAAAAAAAGGGAAAGGAAGGTTGTGTTACAGAGGGAGGTTTATTGTGCATGCAGGGAATGACTGCCTTTGGCTGCAGAACCACACCAGAGCCCTGCTGCCACTGCTGTGGCATCCCATCTCCCTGCACCATAACGAGATCGCATGTGAAAGCCTAAATTATGCAAATGAAAAGGCTCCACTAATACTGTTGAAATATTCCTGGAGTGTACACTTGACAACCTCAAAGTACATTTCACACCACTAATGACTTCATCACTAACACAATTGTCATGAGTCAAGCAGTTTCCATAGCAACGCCCTAGTACAGCTGTTTACCCATATAAAGTACTGCACCTACTTAGTTCCATATACAGACAGATCACTAGATTCCTAGGTACTGAAATTGAAATAATTCAATTTTCAGTGTCTCTCTTTATGAAGTGATTCTGCCAGCTATAGGTATTAGCATATCAATGTGACTTTGACAGGGTCTGCTGCAAAAGACATATTTTGCAGGCACTTCATGTCAATTAGAGCCCTAACTGTTTCATGGAATAATCATTCCTGCCAGATTAAGGTCAGGCTGCAAGGTAATTTAATTGGTGCCATTATATCTAGGGGGAAAAATGCTCTAATAAAGTGCACACACTGTAGCTGCCGGTGAGGATGTGCTATGTGACATGAAAGGGATTGCCTTCCTAAAATGTGTGGGCAATCCATTTAGAGAGAAGGAAATAAGGTGGAAACAACTTCAGATGCTTTGTATCCAACAAAAATTCCAGTGTGTTTGACCAAAGGGGGAATTTTATTTTAGCTGAAGTGGTACTATTCATAAGAGAGGAAGGATTGAAGAAAAATAAACAAGAAAACTAGAAGGATCCCCTCACTTCTTATCTCCTGTGCACTTCTTATCTCCTGTGGAATGATAAAGACTGTAATTAAAAATCTGGAAAGTATCAAAGCAAAGTCTTTTGTGATGGCCAGGATGTAGCAAGCAAGGCAGGAGCCTCCCTGTCTTCCCCATGGGGAGCAGAACTGTGGGATTACTTCTTCCTGCTGCAGAAACTTTCTGCCAACAACTTGTTTCATGAGCAGCATGAGTCCAATTTCCTATGGAATCAGATGGACTATCTCCTAGATTTCCCCCACCTATCCATAATTCTACTTCCCACACTTTCTCCAGAGGATCCCTCCTCCCTGCAAGAGCCAGGTCCAGGAACACTCGGTGAAGGAGTCATGACATGACTTTGTCTTAATACAAATTGGGAAAGTCAGCTGCATATTCATTGTGGTCTACTTTCTTCTACCCTGAAAGGGACAACAGTTCAGATCTTTTTCAGTTCTCCAGGTCTTGATTTTCAAAGAATTCTAATTATTTTCCCCAGAAATTTGATATTCCTTGAAGCACATGTCTTGTTTTTCTCTCTGTCTAAAGCAACCAAAGCTTTCAGGAGACTGACAGATGTGTCGTGCAGAGGGTCCTTAAAAACGACAAGTTTATAACATAGGAAGGTGATGAGAGAACAAGAATTTTAGTTCTGTATTCACATCCCATGATGACCTACCTAATGTCAACAAACTGGGGCTGTTCTGGGCAGGGCTGTGAGTTGGACTTTGATGATCCTAGTGGGTCCCTTCCAACTTAGGGTGTTCTGGTCATAATCCCACTTTAAACACCAATAAATCAAAGAAAATGCCAACTGAAGGATGCACAGTATTCACCAAAGACTCTAGGCCCATTTTTCAGTTTTCTCAACCATCTCATTTTCACAGACTTCATCTAGGCTGCAATGACTTAAATAAAGTTGAGGTTATTAATAGAATATTGTGACAAGGTCAAGAACAACAGAGAAAAGTTCAGTTTGATGTTTTCTAGCGCAAAGAGTTTACAGGTCTTTGTCAGGATACTGCAATCTGAAGCTTTTATGTAGCACTGTTTTATTTTTTTTTCAAAGAAAAAAAACATATTTCTAAACTGTACTTTCAGACTGGTAAATTTTACATCCCTAAAATACTTCTTTTTATGACTTAGAGTTGTGCCTAGGATGTTGTGCTGTGAAAACTGATTGTGACCAACTTAAGCTCAAAAACAGAGATGAGAATGTGAGAAGAAAAGTTTCCTTATTTTCTGAATGACAAAAAAATATATATATATATATATATTTACACCTATATATATATATATCAGGAAATTTTGTCTAAACAGAATAATTTTGCAAAATTGAATCAATGGAGAAAGATCAGATTCTGAGCCCTTTGAATTTCCCTATGAATATTTCAAAACTCTCTATTCATTATTACTATTTCCTTTTTGCATCCACTCAGGCTTACAGTGGAACTATTTAAGAAAGATATAGGAAGGATTTTTTTCTGCTATGAATATTGCATAAACTAACTGATTAAGGTCAAGCAAAGGTAGATTATAAATGGAAATGAAAGATTTTGTCATTATTATTTTCCTTTAAATGTCTGCTAGAATATTTTGGTTTGGCATCCCATTCGAATGCATTTGATCAGCCATAAATTATCCATTAAAATCTCCATTAATCCCATTACAGATGTAGTCTATCTTCCTTCATTTGTTTCACCCTTGGTCATGAATGCAGGAACATGGATAATAGGGTGAAAGATGGCTCTGGATTTGAGGGCTCAGCAGCTCAAAGAACTTCCAAGCTCTTAGGCCATTTTTTTTTAATCAAAGTGAACAACTTCATGTTTTTTGGGGTGATGTTGTAGCCATAAATTAACAAATTACAGAGTCATTTAATTTGGAAAAGACCTTCAAGATCATCAAGTTCCACCATAAATTTAACACTTGTCAAGCCCACCACTACCCCATGTCCCCAAGTGCCACCTCAACATGGCTTTTAAGTTCCTCCAGGGATGGGGACTCCACCACTGCTCTGGGCAGCCTGGTCTTATGCTTAATAAAGCCTCTTGGTGAAGATATTTTCTCCCATTTCCAATCTAAACCTCCCCTGACACAGCTTGAGGCTGTTTCCTCTTGTCCTGCCCTTGTTCCCTGGGAGCAGAGCTTGGTCCCCCACGGGGAATTGTGCAGACCCAATAGGTCCCCCTGAGCCTCCTTCTCTTAAAAGTGTAAGGTTTAGTGACAAGCACAGATTTAGAAACTTGAATCTACTTTAACTTTATGAGGTATCACCCTTACTTTCACTCTCTACTTATCAAAAATAATAGAAGAGAGTATAAATAAGTACAGAGGTAGGATCATGATGTCTTCCATGTTCTCCACATTCCTCTCAACACAGACACTGTGCACTATGATTAATACAGTTCTGCACACAAAGTCGAGATGCAAAATTCACTCTAGGTAACCATTCACACTGTCAAAAATCTGAAATTGTAAGATGCTTTCTGGTAGAAATATGAGTTCTGCATTCTACAAAATGTAAGAGTAGTCAAAACTGTATGGTTGTTGCTGCACCAGTGTTGTCATCAATCTTTCTGTTGCAACTGAGGAGGGAAGCAAAGACTCAGCCTATTCAATATGAATATTTGATTTGAGCTCATGGGACTGACCTGTGGTTTTTCTCTCACCTGAAAAAGGAGGGATTCACTGTTAAAGCATCAGACACTGCTTCGATGATATTGCAGCAGTGAAATGAACTGTCTGCTGTGGTCTGGGTGTTGAGCTTCTGGTTTTTTCATGGACAGTTTGTCCACGTTTATAACACAAACATTTTCACCACTGGACCATGTTTACATGGACGTGGCTTGTGGAGAGCATCCTGCTCTTCATCAGAAGATTTTCACTAGGGGCTCTGTACTGCTGCGCAGATCAACAGCTGTGGCTTTGGCTCCCATTTGCAATATTACATTGATATGCTGTCTACAGCTTCCAGGTACACCTTGCACCTGCCTTTGGCTGGACAAGATGGACTCAGTTTTGGTGAATTTTAGACTTGCACATATTTTTGCTCATAAGGCAAGTTACATCCTACAGGAGCCCTTGGGCCCTGGGCAGTGGCTGGCCAATGATGTGGGAGGTAACAGTGTACCAACAGATTGATTTTCTACTTGCTTTATGAAGTGTTACAGTTCCCTTTTCCTCTTTTTCAGTATTTTTCTTTAATAATACCTTCCTCTTCTGCTCCTTGTCATAGGAATGAACTTGTTTCCTGAGTCCAAGAAAGCTGTGTTCAGTGTAAAGGTTTAAGGACTATGAAAACATCTAGATCACATAACTCTTTCTTTCTCTTGTTTTCTTTTTTAATAATATTTGAATGACATGGAAAACAGGCAATGGAAAGTTTTCACATTTGTGCAAACATCTTATTTCAAAGGTTGTCAGACAACAAATAAACTAAACAGATGACAAAAGCTGACGAAAACTGGGAAAATATTGTCATAAACAGAATTCATTCAAAAACACATTTCCATCTGGATGAAATCCCCTTTCATTCTTCAAATCTTATTTCAAATGAAGTAATTTTTTAACAAAACCCTCAGTGGATCTGGAGATATGTGATGCTAAGACCTGACTTCTTAATGGCTTTCTCTTCATCAGGTGAAGCAAATCAGATGAGTTTGGCCAGGGATAGTATTTGCTGTGAGAAGACCCTTTAAGAAGCAGGCAGCATTATGTTGTCTGTGCTGTGTTTACAGCCTGGAACACTCTTATTTAACCAGAAAAGAAACCATTATCAGAAAAAGATACTTCAGATTTTGACTGCTTGCTTATAGCTGCTATGATGCTTAAAGGAGAGAAAACAGCTCAGGACACGTGCAAAGGAAGAATATATTAACTTATAAATTAAGGGAATAAACCTGGAAAAGGCTTTCATTCCTGATTTATTTTTTATTTTTTACAAAAGGGAGACAACTTGCAAATGTATATCTGTGGAAAGAGTAGGCGTCAATGAACAAGGACGGTTCTTTTCCCAGTAGGAGATGAGTAAGCTAAGGGATAGCTGCAGGATGTCAGGATGTACTCTGCTGTCACAAAGATTTTACACATAGGCTGGGCAACCTGTTCAATAAATCAACATGTATCTATCTCTCTCTTTTTTATTTTTTTATTTTTTTTCCTAGGTATCTATGTGGAAACTCACAGCTGCATTTTAATGTGATTGTTAACTTGGCATAGCCTTTTCATAATTTTCAACCCTATGCTACCTCTGGGGGGTGAATCATCATTATGTAACATAGCACACATGGTACCATGTGATGATCCTTGTCCTTGCTGAGAAATGAACAAAAAGGAACTGGAAAACCACAGAGAAATATTAATACAGAGGTACACACATCCTAGTTATCATAAACAGGATAGACTGGCTGCTGGGTATGTTTTTCTCACCTCTCAAAAGCACTTATTGATTTGAATGGGAAATGTTCTTTCCTAGCTAATACAGACTCTGGTCTCTGAAGTAATTAAATGTAAAATTTATTTTTTTTAAATCAGCTTTTGCATTGAAAGGAGGAATTTAAGCTAACTCCAGTAGTCAGAGCAGACTTACAGTAACCTCTTGCTCATCCTTGTCTTACCCTCTTATGCACTGTACCAGTTCATCTCAGAACAGAAAATAAAGTGAATATTTGAGGTCAGAAGTCTCTTCTAAAGCTGAAGAAGATCAACTTGGTGGTCATAATATAAAAGGAAAGATTGAGTTTGTTGCATAGGAAGTTATAAACAAAATGGAACAAGACCAAACCGAACAAGTTGTGAACAAAAACTGAACACAAAACTGGGTAAAACACACAAAAAGCAACTTTGGCTATTCCATTGCACTGGTAATGGAAAACATCAAGGGAATTCTTAGTTATGAACAGAAGTTTCCACTGTAACTCGAAAAGATCCAAGAGTGGGCACCTTTGCTGTCCCTGTGAAATGTAGCCAACAGGCAGAAGTGTGTTGTAAACTGTCTGACCGGGAGAGAAGGTTCAGGGAACATGCCCATCTGTAACTGAATAGTTTGTTCTCTTCTAAGGCACCATGAGCTTCTCATGAACTGGACATTGAATTCATATTTCGAGAAATAACATAATTTACAGGGAAAACCACCAGGATCACCACTGCCTCAGACAGCTGTGATAGCATCAAAATCCTGTCCCAGAAAGCAGCAGTGGATTCTAAAACGGAATTAGTGGCAGGTAACAACATTTGCACTGCAGGAGTGAAACAACTTCATATGTCATAAAACTGTCTCTCCCTGGCTTGGGAAGAAGAAAACCATCCTATCAAGTCCTGCTTTTAATATTCAAACTTCTTCAAGAACTTTCAGAAGGTTTAATCTTTTCTGTAGCTGTTTTAGGAACCTTTTATATTCAGCAGCTTGCCTCTGTCTTGCTGTTTGATGTTTTGTTTTGCAGGTGGACTAACCAAGCTGTTAAAAACCAAAGAGCTGCATAAAGTGCCATGGGAAAGGACGAACTGGAAATGACTAACATGGAATCACAGAATGGTTTGGGTTGGAAGGAGCCTTAAATATCATCCAGATGCCATGGGCAGCAGCACCTTCCACTAGGCCAGGTTTCTTCAAGCCCCATCCAGCCTGGCCTTGGACACTTGCAGGGATGGGGCATTCACAACCTTTCTCGGCAACCTAATACACACATAGTTTTTGAAAAATGGTATTGATTTTCACCAAAATGCTGTATTGTATCTGACAGTGTGAAAGCAGGAATAGAGCAGAAAAGTACCTTCCTTCTCTGGTTTACTAAGTCAACATCAGATTAAATAGATACTTGTATCTACTCTGAATTAAGGTTTGAGGATTTGCCATTCTAATTTTGTCTGGTGTTTACAGTCAAAAATTCTTTCACACAGGCTCTTAACATTTATATCAAAATATCACTATGAATTAATACAAGGCATGCACTCTGATGGGAGTTTTATCTGTCAGAAATGTCATCCTCCAAGTCCACAACTCACCATGTATACAATAGGGAAAAGGAGGAAAAAAGTACCTGCCAAGTATTCACAATGTATTTTCAGACAGTAGCAGTATCACTTAGGTTTGAAAGAATATCAAAAGAGGATATTTCAACCTGTCCAAATACTTCTGCATTGCAATATTTCATATTTAAAGAAACAAGGGAATAAAAATGATTTTCCATGTTTCATAAGATCAATTGCTGAGTTACAGAGCTAACAAATAAATTAGTATGTCAGACACAGGAGAGTGTGATGTAATGAGCCACATAGAAACAGAAAGCCATGGGATAGTTTGTTTGAAAGGCATCTTAGAGATCATTCCAACCCCACTGGCATGGGCAGGCACACCTTCCACTGGGCTGGGATGCTCCCTTGCCCTTCTGCCCACACTGCTGGGGACACAGCCCAGGACACAGGAGTCTCTGGGCTGTGAGGGCACATGGCTGGCTGTCCTGGGGTGACTTCATGATACTGGTATCCCCAATCGTCTGGTTTATGTTATATATTAAGTTCTGCACCTTTAAGACTGGCTTTGAGAGCAAGAGAGGGGGAAGAAGAAGCGCGCAGTTTGTGTTAAAGAAAAACATCACTCCCACACATCCCGCTCCTGGACTGTGGTGTCTGCAGCACGGACAGACAGCGGGACAGAGCTTCTCTCTGGCTTTTAGTTAGTTCTAGCTAGCTGAGGCAGAGGAGTTCCCTGGACCTTTGTTTGTTTTTTCCCAATTTTCTTAGATCTGTGCAAGCCTGCTCTGGACTGAACACCCAGCCAAACCCCGGGAGCTCACGCCTGTGGCCCACCGGGGCCTGGGCCTCGGCACTTTCCAGCGCCAGAGGGACTGATAAGGAACTGAGCGAGCCGAGCTACACCACATGAAAAAGACTTTTTCTTCCTAGATTTGCCATCCCATCGAACAGCAAGAGGTTTTATTATTTAATATTACTCAATTTCTGTTAAATAAACAGCTTTTTCCACTTCTCTCCAAGGAATTTTTTTTTTTTTCCTTTCCCTGGACCAGTTAGTGGGGAGGGGCATTTCCCTGGAGAAATCCCCATTTGGAGTTGTCCTTCCTAATTTGCCCTAAACTAGGACACTGGCTCATGTTCAGCTTCAAATCAGCCAACATCCCCAAGTTCTTCTCCCCGTTGTCGTTCTCAACCCATTCCCTGCTCAGCCTTTATCTGTGCTGGGGATTGCCCCAAACCAGGTGCACTTTGCACTCAGCCTTGCTGAACTTCTTGAGGTTTGCACATTCTCACCTCTCCATCCTGTCCATGGATGGCATCCTTTCTCTCCAGTGTGTGACCTCACCACACAGCCTGGTGTTGGCAATCATGCTGAGGGTGCATTGATCCCACTGTCCCTGTCACCAACAGAGCTGTTGAACAGCTCCAGTCCCAGTCCCAACCTCTGAGAATGCCACTGGCTACTGGCCTCCTCCTGGCCATCAACTTGTTGACTTTGACTCTTTCAGTGAGATCATCCAGCCAGTTTCTAATCTACTTGAGTCGACTGTCAAATCCATGTCTCTCCAGTTTAGAGACAAGGATTTCATGTGGGATAGAATCAATGCTTTGCAGAAGTCCAAGTTGATGAAGTCAGCCTTCCATCATCCCCTAACACTGCAACCCCAACAGGAAGGCCCCTGAATGTGCCAGGAACAATCTGCCCTTAGTGGATCCATGCTGGCTGTCACCAGTCCCCTCCTTAGGTTCCATGTGCCTTCACACACTTTCCAGAAAAAGCTGCTCCACGGTCCTGCCAGACACCTGGGTGAGACTGTCTGGTCTGTATCTCCTTGGATCTTCTCAACCCTTGGGTCTTTTCCCTTTTTAATAATGAGGGTTATGTTTTCCCTTTTCCAGTCAGTTCAGACTTCACCACATCACTTCTACAACCACTCAAATGTGATGGATAGTGGCTTAGTAACTCATTATTCTCTGTACCTTATTTAAACCTACTCTCTGTCAATTGGAAGCCATTTCTCCTTGTCCTGTCACACCAGGCCCTTGTAAATAGTCCCTACGCCTTCCTTGCAGGATTCCTTCAGGTACTGGAAGGCCACATTTAGGTCACCCCAAAGCCACCTCTTTTCCAGAGGGTGAAATTTTGGGAACAATCCCAATTCCCTCAGATGGAGCAGAGCTGCTCCATCCCTCTGATCATCTCCGTGGCTTCCTCTGGGCTGGCTCCAGCAGCTCCACGTCCTTGTGCTGTTGTTGCCCAGGGCTGGGGCAGCTCTGCAGGTGGGGTCTCACCTGAGCACAGGGGCACAGAGGCACAATCCCCCCTCCCCTGCTGCCCACGCTGGGGGATCAGCCCAGGATGGCACCCAGGCTGTCTTTCAGCTTCACATTCCCCACCAGCATATCCTTGCTGGGAACCAGATTTAGTGAAATGTGTAAAACTGCATACATGCATAATAAGATGACCAAATTTGACGCACGGTGCTCCAATTTGCTCAGGGGTACCTTTAGAAAAATGACTTAGAATTAAAAACAGTGTCCAGAAATAAAACAATTACAGAAGAGTGTTCTGAGGGTAGGGGGAACCATGTGGCATCAGACCACATTTATAGGGGAAGGTCAGAGCATTTGCAGGCAGAAAGAAGGGTTTTAGCCCAGCTGCAGGGAAAGAAATAGTAACTGAATATCACTGATGCTCCAGAGGGAGTTTCAGAGGTTGAGCCGGGAGTTACTTTATTTCTTCTTTTAAAAGAAATCTAAAGCATTTTGAATTATCTGAGCATGACCTTAGAGTATAATTATGAAAGTTTAAATTCATACCTTTATACAAAAGGTCCATTAATTCTGAGAGGTTTTTTTTTTAATACAGTTTTCTTTATTTTCTAATGGTGGGATTTTTTAGCTTGATTTGACTTCATTTTCTGGCTTCTGTGCATGAAAAGACAGGTAATGATGTATGTAAGGTGTGCTGTCTGAATTTATTGTCCTGAGGGTAGATTAAACCAAACAATTTTTAGAGAGATTCCTTTAAGATTCCAGATAACAGGAAATCTGCCATGTTGGCTGATGAACAGATACAATATGCTGCAACTGCCACTAGTAGAAAATTTGGTGTAATTTCAAGTTAGAATTTTTCTTACTTTTAACTCTTGAGCATTCTTATAAATTGTGTCTCAAAAATTAAAATAACCATTTCTGCCTGTTCTACTGCTGTGGAATTTCCCCACATGTCATTAGCCACATACACTACTAAAATCACATTTTTTTCCCCAAACAGAAATAGATAATACTTGCTCTCCATCTGCTTTCCTTTTCTTACTCCATTTTATTTCAAGAAGCCGCAAGAAATTTCATAGCTTTTCTAACAATGCTGAGTAATGATCAGAGATGGATGAGTGTTTTTTGAATGGGTACATTTGTTAGGAAAAAATCCCAACAAACCCATCAAGAAAATATGGCTCCAGAGGGAAGTTATTCATGAAGTGTGGTCAAAATCAACATAAATTTTATGGACAAGAGAGCTGAAAGAACGTTTGCAAATATCTAATATTTTGTATTGACATTTTTTGAAGAGGAAATTGCCAATTTTCTTTCCAAGTGTCATTTTGTCGGAAAACTTGGAAAACATTTCCTTTAAAAACAATAACTGCTATAATTATAGCAGTGACAAAATTGCATATTTTCCATGATACTTCCTTCTTGGTATTTTCTGAGACTATATTAATACAAATATCAATCCTAAATCCCATATTGAGACAGTTATTGTCTTAATTTTTCTGCTTTTGAGATTAATTTCCACTTGTTTTCTTTTTCACTGTCTTCTATCTTACAAATTTGAACCATAGTTTCTGTTGATGGGTGTTGCATATTTTCTTTTGTTTGTGAACTTACTGTAGTAGATGTTGAACCTCTGGTTAGCCACTTCACTCATTACTGCACTCAGTACTGGTCAACTTAAAAACCATTGTGGCATTTTCAGATTTTACTGGTAAAGATTTATCTCATTGATAGAAATGCTGAAGTGAACTGGATTAAGACCCTAATCCCTTGAAGACTGCATTAGCAGCAACTCAGCTCATGTTTTTTTCACATTAAAAACTCTGTTTTAAGACATGTCAGACAGGGAGTTTTAGTCCATCTAGCGTGTGCCCTGTTAATTCAATATAATGTGCCAGTTTTTAATCTAAAAAGTCATGTGGTACTAAATCAAATTCATTGGAGAAATTAAAGCCTATTATGTCAACACCATTTTTTTTTATTAACCAGACCTGCAACATTGTCAAAAAAAAAGACATTTGTTTGACTATACATATTTCCATGTGAATGTATTGACCAGTATTAGTTATATTTTCAACCTCAACCTCTAATTATTTTTTGACTGAGGCCTGAGTTAAATGTTCCTATAGTTTGGTCAGACTGATACCTAACTAACCAGTTTATGGAGTCATCTCATCTGATCTGTTCAAATGCAGGTATTTCACTAGCAGCCATCCAATCTTCAGGAAATGTCCTCAACTTTTCAAAAACCTGTTAAAATCTGGTTTGGACAGCTACTTCCTTTTGGGTCACCATAACACATATACGTCTCTGATTACTTAACATTGTGTTTTCCTCTCTACCATATGGCCACCACTCTATTGCTGCTTATAACGTTTGTTTTTTTTTATAACATTCTCCTGCTTCACATCACTCACAGGGCAGAACTGCATGTTTTCATATGAATTTTTATACTTTAAACGTTTTTAATATATGATAGAAAACATTTTGTGGCATCACTGCATAGTGTACATTGAGTAATGAAGAGCAAACACTGACAGTTTTTTCCCCTAATGCATGATATAATTGCATTTTTATATATTTTCATGTGTTAACCTCTCCACATTATGCTGATTTGGTTTTTTTTATGGATGTCCTATAACTTATTTCACACCTCTTTTTAGTACATATCTCAAACCCATGTTTTAGATGTCACCAGATTATGAGAAGTATTCCTCAAAATAGAAGACATTCATCTATTCAAGGTGGAGAAAGGGTTTCTTTCCCTTACTTACTGACTTGTGCCTTTTGTTAAATTTCATTGCATCTTCATCAGGCATGAGCAATTTAACTGGAATTTTACTTTTCTCACAAATAAAACTGATTTCTCAGGCAATGATACCCAGCTTGCAGTGTCTGAGGACCACCTTATTATTATGCAAAAAACCTTAAATCCCAAGCCCTATTTGTGACACAGAAAGGCATTGTAATTCCATGCACAATTTTTTCAATCACTTCACCAACTGAAATTTTTTTAATTCTCTCATGATAAGCATGCCAAGAACTTGTGTTTCACCATCACTGTTGGTAAGACTTCTGTACTTGGGGAAAAAAAAAAAATAATGAAAATTGTATTGTGAGAAAAGACAGAATATGCTGCTGTCAAGGTCACAGATCACATACTCAAGAAAAAGAAGTTGCCAAGGACCAATTTGCACAGTATTGTTTAAATTCTTAATGAAGGGGAGGATTTGGCCCTGGACTGTCATTTTGTAATAAAACATGGTCAAGTTTTCACTGCTTGTTTGGGAAAAAAAAAAAAAATACAAGTTCTATTTCTATAAAATCAATTCTGTAGGGAAAAAGAGCCTTTCTAGAGTAAGTCAGGTCTCTGTGATACTTGGTGAGTCAGAGTACAGCAGTTAATGGGGAAAACACAGAGTGATACAGGTCTTCTGCTTTCTGATTCTGATCCTGGGACATCATGTGTGGAGCCATCACAGGTCTTGTACTCCCTGATCTTGAAAAAGTTTTGCTTGGGAGGACTAAAGGGTGTTTGTGCCTTTGAAAAACTTTCCCTGCTCTTTCCTACCTGGAACATTTCATTCTCCCAAGAGGTTTAAAAAATTACAATGCAGGAGAATATGGTTTCAGTTTGAGATGGAGCATGAATTGTTTTAATTTATAAAATTATACCTCTTGGTATTATGTGTCACAGGGAGTTTTGTTTGCTCACACCATGGTGAAAAGACAAGCCCTGAGATATCAGAAAACTGAGGGTGACATGGACAACTTGTTGGACATAACAGAAGACAAACCAGAAAAAGTGGAGTCCTCTGGGCAAGTCAACACCAATGCACAAGGTAGATGTGGACTGAATCTTGGAAGCTGAACTCTTAACCCAAGCCCTTGAGTACAAGAACACTGATTCTCCTCTAACATCCTGCAAAACTAATTCTGAATTCAACACTTTCACAAAGTTTTAAACCTTTTAATCTCAAGACCAAGAAACTGCCAATTTTATCTCTCTGTCATCCTGCAAAGATCTGTTCAAGATGTACACATATAATAAATATAGAAATAATAAATCTTCTCTCTGAAACACACTTTGACTAGCAGTTCATTACTGCCTTCAACCACCTTTATATTGCTTTTTACAATGGTGTCTTATCTAGAAAGGAGGTTAAAGTGCCCAGAGCCTGGTTAGAAAAATGAAGGTAGGAGATATGTTCTTACATGCCTCCTATTTTCATTTCCCCTTGCCTATGGTTATGAGCAAACTTCTCCTCAGTCCATTTTTGTAGATTACTTCCATTTAGTCTTTTATTCCTCTTCACAAGAATACATCTTCAGAGTCAATTCAAACTCTAATATGTGGCAATTACTAAGGAAATAAAATACTATTACCCCACACCTTCAAGGATTTTGGACATATTCTTCTTGGCTTTACTATTTCCAGTATCTAACATGTAGTATTCCTCCAGTGCCCTTGAAGAAGTGCTTGTTACTTTGTGCATTATTTCTTAGCAGCAGAAGGGATAAAAATATCATCTTCAATTTATGAATCATTCTTATCTTTACTCTTCACCTTTAGTTCTCTTTGTGCTTCCTTCTCTTACAGTCTTCTAAATTATTTCTGGAAAACGGGTGCCACTAAATTGGAACACTTTATTTTGCTACTACTTTTATCAATGTTTTTACTCCTGCCGTCTTGAGGAAGTTCAGCCTCACTCTTTTGGCACTCAATAACCTTATACCAGAGACCTATTTTTTTCCTTTTTTTTCTCACCCACTGCTAGGTTGTATGATTACTTTCTTTTAAGAATTTTTTTCCCTATGCCATTGCTTTGTCCTAAACACATTTCTGAACTAAGGTACACTGGCCTCTACTAGAAGCACATAGTTCTCTGGCTCTGATTTCCTCAAAAGCTGTACCATGGAAATGAAACCAAAGGACACCATTCACAAGAGACTCTTACCTACTTAAGAAATGATTGCCAGGGATGCTTATAGAATGTGCTTGTAGAATGTGTAGAAATTTTAATGTGCTCCAAAAAAGGCAGAGAACTATTGATACATTAATTTTGCATATTACTGGACACGAACAATGTCTAGGCATGGCCTCAGCGGCAAATTTAAAAGGCAGTTGGATATTTTTCCAATGGGAATTACTGGCTTATTAATACAGCCGAGACCTGTGAGGCAATGGGATTAATACTGTGAGACAAATATTAAAATACATGGAGATGTGAGGTTTACAAACCAAGACAAGAGGCTAGGGCTGACATAGTGGGCTTCATGGACTGGGTGGAAAAACTATTTCTTCAAAACACAACACCTGAGAAACCTCTGCAAAGAGAAGCTGTGTTGCAGCTCCCCATCCAGCAGCAGATATAAAATGTGCACGCTGACTTCCCCAAGGGAAGATGTGCACACCAAAACAATGAGAGATCACCCCCCCAGAGCAGTCACACAGACAAGATAGAATAGCTGGGCACATTTTCAGTAACATTCTCCGTTTTTACAGCATTTTTCCACTTTGGACAGCTCTCCAAAATGTTAACCAGAACCACATGGCTGTCAAGTCACAGATCTGTGAGCCACAGGAGCCCCCACAAAAGCCCCACCACCTCTATTGTATTCCCTTGCAGTACGATAAGATTTCTCAGCACAGCCCGAAGCTGTGATGACTCCAAACTGAGTTTCAGAAGGACCTTGCAGGAGGCAGGTAAATTACACAACAGTTGTGACTTGATACTTCGCTTTCCCTGTAAATTTTCCTGCTACTATACAAATTCAGAGTCAGTTTTAAGTCCAATACATGTATTTCACAAGTTAGAACATACTTAAGGCATTTTTGAACCACACAGAGCTCAGCAGTGGATGCAGATTGTTTCTCTCTACCTTTATTACAACACAGTGTCTGATGAAGTCAGTTGTGATAAAGACCCTACATGTGGGAAATGGCCTCAAGTTTCACCAAGAAAGGTTTCAGTGAGGCATTAGGAAACATGTCCAGGGCAACGGTGAGCCCACCATATCTGGAAGTGTTCAAAAAATAATGTGAATATGCCACTTGAGGACATGGTTTACTGGTGAGAATGTGCTGGGTTGGTGGCTGGACTTGATGATCTAAGAGTTTTTTTCCAGCCTTAATGATTCTATGATTCCATAGAGCAGGGTGGTGGTCTGCAGCTCTTCAGTGCTGACTCTGGTCTGTAAGAGAGGTTGTACATCAGCACAGATTAACTCTCTTCTTAAATTGTCCAAAATTACTGACGTGGAGCTCCTGGTGCAGTCTTACAAAAGTGTTACACACTGAAATTGCAAGGAATACACCAATCCCCATTTCAGCACAACAATCCTGATTTTCATAAAACAATTCCCATTTTACTGGGAAATCTGGGGCACAGAGGCCAACAACTGGAAGAGTGACTGTAAGAATATTTCTGAAAGTTTTTGAGGATCTGTGTTGAACTGGTTTGCCCATGATTACTCGTAAATGTTGTGGTAGCAAATTTCCCCAAGCCTGGGGAAATAAAGTGCCAGGACACAGAAATAGGGTGTCACAATTAATTTTCTCAGCTTTTCAACCTTATTTCTCATTTGGTTTCAAATACTCATTTTAACAGCTTTTTGGCAGTTTTAGGAAGGGAAGAAATTGAGAATGCTGGAAGAGCAAGGAAACAAGAACAAAATAAATGAAACAGTGAGTGCTGACTCACGTATTTTTAAGACTTAGATCCCTGTTCATTCAAGACCCGGCTGGGTGGGGCATTGAGCAATCTGATATACTAAAAGTGTCCCTACCCATGGCAGAGAGTTGGAACAAAATTATTTTTATGATCCCTTCCAAATCAAACCATTCTAGGATTCAACAATCTTTGCTGGAAAATGATTCCATAACATGCAAAATTAATGGCTTGGAATTTTACTAGACTTCTGCTGAATATTATCATATTTCTGTTGATTTAAACAAATATTTTCTGGCTTGCAGATTGATAAATCTTCAGAAAAGAAGGAAGCTGCAAAGCTCTCTGGCAAACCACCTCGAGGAATTCTTTGTGGCAAGACACCACAAATGTGAACCTTGGTTTTAACATGTAGGCTCTTAAAATGTGCTGCCAAGTGCTGCACATATATATATATATATGTGTGTGTGTGTGTGTGTGTGTGTATGGCAGGTGCAAGAAGTAATTAAAATATTCTTGGAGGAAGACATTCTCAGAGCTGGGTGTGTCTGGTGTGGAAATGAAATGACCCACCAAGTGCCACTACTGCAGAAGATAAGTCTGTGATAAGAAGCATGCTGTAAAAGTGACATTTTTCATCAAAGAAAGGAAAAATATAGATGTTTAAGGATATCAGCTCTGTGTAAGTGGATGGTTGGGATGAGCAGGCTGGAAAGTTAAGAATCAGGGCTAGGCCTGTCTGAGGCCTGTTTGCAACTATGTGCTATCAGCATAATTCTCATCCTCTCTGGATTCACACAGAGGAGTGTCCTCAGTGGTGGAGCTACTCCTAATTTACACCATCAGGGCGGTGCTTGCAGTCTCCTGCCTTTAAATGACAAATGTCAGCACAGGTATAGTCTGCTGCTATTTCCAGGTGAGGACTTCGTGTTAATGAGGAGTGTAGTTTGTGTGTTAAAAGTGGCTAGGGAAAATCAGATCACTTTTGTTTAAAAAAAAAAAAACGGGGGGGATGGGGGGGAATAAAAGAATACAATCAAGGTTTGTGTGTGTGTGTGTGTGAGAGAAAGCAGTGGTAAGAGAGCGAGATGTGCGAGGGGAGACCATTTGCTCGAATCGGATAGCATTACTAATACACAACTACCCTGCCAGCGAGGCACTGCACAGCTGGAATTAATCTCAGAGAATGTGTGTTGCTGCACAGACAAGCACAGAAAACTTTCCCCGTGTGAAGGCAGCGTGAAGCCCTGCCCTGTGGCTTGGAAGCAGTTCATCAGGCCCTGACAGCACCGACATCTTCTTTAGGCCATCAGTTTGGGCAGGGGGGAGAAATGCTCCCCACCCTGCTCAGAACAACACCCAGGAGGAGATTTTTTTGTTTGATTTCGTGATATTATGTGGCCCACCACTGTGTCTCCCCTCCCTGCTTTCTTTAAATTTATTTTTTTTTTAATTACCTGGTTAGTTTTGTTCTTCTCTTGCTTTATTTTACTGGCTCTGAACCCAGCTGAAAACCTTCCATGGCTTATTTACCCCGAGCATCTATTCAGGCCAAAAGCAGCTGCTCCATTTAGCCAAGCACCTCTGTGCTACCCAGTTTCTCTCCTTTTTATAATAAGGTGTTTTCTTTTAAATCCATGCTGTGAGGAGGTAGCAGTGAAATGTATGCAGCAGATGACTGTTCTCTCTGAAAGAGGGTTTTGAAAATTCAGTGAGCCCAGGGTCATTATTAATAAACAATTCCCCTGTAAAAGACAACTCTATCCAGAAATGCATTACAACCACAGCTGGTTCTAAGCAGATTCATACATATGTGTGGTTTCTTGCCTCCAAGCCCCTCTTTGCTCCAATCTGGACCTGGGAGGTTTCTGATTTGCATCAGTAAGTGATTTACCCGAAGATTTCAGCTTGCCAGTGTGACCCAGTCTCCCATTTTTATGTAGCAGAGCTCCCTTCCTACAGAAATATAGCCATGAGGAATTGAGGGAAATAAGAAAAGTGCTTTGAAAGGGAAATAATGTGGGTTTAGTGCAGAAAATGAGACAAAATGGGGCTTCTGCAAGGAAAAGATATGAATTTGAGGGGAAAGTTTTGTCTTGCTTTTGGTGAAAGCAAAAGCAGACATGCTTGTTCATATACAGACATAGAGTTTAGCTTGCAAACATTGATTTAATGTTCATTTCACCCCTAATTATCCTCCTAATAGCTATCGAAAGTCTCACATAGTCACCAAATTGAAAATAACTTCCTGTGCACCGCTTCCAGTTACTGCAGGAATTATGGCTTTATTGCCATTATTAACTTTCCCGAGCTATAATCTATGCCTGGCCTTGAATTACCCCACTGTAGGGGCCGGTGACTCCAGCACAGTTTGTAAAATGATTTTCTTGGGTTTTGCTTCTTTCCAGCTCTTTGTTCCAGTCTGACTCTCCAGCATCATCCCCTAAGTATTGTTCCTACATTTAACACCATTCCTCTTCCAGGAATTCATTCATTCATTCCACCTTTTCTTGATTTCTGTAGAATTTTCCTGCCTTTATTTTAGACTTCCCACCTCTCCCAGGATCTTGACCTAATCCTTTGGTTCCTCAGTTTCTGGTCAAAGATTTACCAATTCTCAGAAGATTCCCTCAGGTGCTAAATATCCAGAATATCTACCTCTAAAAACACTTGTTCCAATTCATTGGATTGGGATCTTGCCAGGGCCATCCCAGAGAGAAAAAAGCTGCTGAAAAAGACAGAGGTTGGCTGCAGGAACCAGCAGAAAGTCACAGACCTCCACCAGGCACTTCCACAGATCTCACCATGCACTTCTGTGAGATAACTGAGCCGAGCTGTGGAACTGGTGTTGGGCTTAATGAATAATTTGTGTTTGATGAACACATGTCTGCCTGTAGTCTAAGCTGAGTTGATGGTGGAGTCAGTGCTAGATTGACTTTCCTGGCTGAAAAAAAAACCCCAGGAAATAAACAAGCAAATGAGTTAAAAATCCCCTCCTCCAAATAAACACAAAAACCCCCTGCCAACTACAAATTCTGTGCCTGATTTTTCATTTTATTTTGCCAGATTTCAGCTTCTAGGTTTGTTAAACCTTTATCACTATTTTTTAAGAGTTTTGGTATATTTTTTTCTTCGAGAGGTACTTAATTAACTCAACCATAGTATCTTTGAAAAATTAAGCAGATTGTATATGCAAAGTCTCTGAGGAGGAGGTATTTTTGCCAGCTTTAAAGTAATTGTGTGGCTTTATTCTGTAATTCCAGCATTTCAACGTGCAGTTTTTCACATAAAATTGTAAATGACTGATCTAGATATGGGATCTCAGTCTTACTGTAAAAATACATAAATCATGAGGTAGTGGGGAAGGAAGACCTACAAACCCTTTCCCACCAAGATGTCCCACACCTGCATTGATCACTCAGCTTTATGACTTATCCTCATGTTTCCTACACTTTGGCTCATGGCCTGTTTGGTGTTTTCTGTGATTCCCAGACATTGACAATAAAGCCAGGATTCATCTTACCTCACTTTTGGTGCAAAAAACAAGGGGATTTGGCCTTTTTGATAGGAAGGGAAAGGCTCTGATGAAAGGACATAAAGCAGTTATTGGGTATCTGCTTCTTTTCCTGATCACAGCTTTAGGTAGCTATTTTTCCATTTTTCCCCTCTGGCTGTACCCACTAATAAATATATATATATATATATATCTCACATATTGGACTGTTTATTTTGGTCTAAATGTGTTTCTGGGCTCATGTTCCTCACCCTCTTATTGAGAACAAAATCAAACACTTGATATTGCAATGCCAAACACACGTTTCTTAATTATGATAAGTTTAAGGAGAATGAGCTGATTCAAAATTTGCCTCAAATTTGCCTTGAATCTCAAGGTCAGGCTGCATAGGGCTTCCAGGTAAGATTGTATGGAAGTCTGAGAAGCCTGGTTTAGCATCAGGTGTCCCTGCCCATGGCAGTGAGTTGGATTAGATGGCCTTTTAAAGGTCCATTCTAACCCAGACTGTTGCATGATTCCAGTATACAATACAGCCACTACCAGTGTGCAGTTGGAGTTTGTGGTTTTGCTGCAGTGTAGTCGAGGTAGGCAGAGGTGTCAGAGTGTCCTGGCCAGGAATGGTTGTTGTAGGACAGGGAGATTACAGGGCATGATGGACATGTGGCTGCATGGCTGCACAGCCTCTCCAGAAGAGAACTGCTGTGCACAGCCCTTCATGTTGAGATTCTGAGTAAAAGTTCTCTACCCAGAAGGGTTTTAAAGGCCATGGGATGGAATAAGAGTGATTAATAACAGTAATTTGTAAAGGTTATGTTTGCATATCATCATTTATTTGGAGGCTCCAAGTGGTAGCTGATCTCTCTAAATGGGAGCTGAAATGGGGAGACTTAAAAGGATTTTAGATAAAAGTTTCATCATGGACTTGAGGACTTGTGAGATTTCATTGCCAGTAGCATGACTACAAGTTCCAGAGACTTTTCCAGCAACACAAAGCACCATGCATTGCTGGAAGTCCCATACTGATCCTTACTTGCCCATAAATAGCACAGCATATCACCACACCCACCTGTTCTCCTGGGTAGAAAAGACTGAATTTCAGAGATGCCTGAAGGCTTCTTTTTGTGTTTTTTAAAATATTTTGTGTTCCCTTGCAATGAATGCAGAAGAAAAACTCCAAACATTTCTTAAAAAGCATTTTTATATTTATAAGCACATAAGCAAATGAGAGAGCTTGTAGAGAGAGTGCTTAGCTCCTGAAATGGAGTCATGCATCAGGTGGACTGTGACTACTAATAAGAAGCTAAAAGCAATGCACACAATAATTGAAATCAGCAAATCAAGAAAAAGGATTTGATTTAGAACTGGAAGAGTTGAACCTGCAGAGCCTTTTTATAGAGGTTCCATTACCTGTCCTCTGCATACAAAGCTGGGTGTTTTGAGGACACTGCAAGTCTACAGTCAGAAAACTCTCCTCTTGGATTACACATTCATTGCTAGGGTAACATTACTGCAGGTACAACATTTCCACTGGATTCACTATAGATATATTTTAGAAAAACAGATCTAACATTCCTCTGCATTGTACTTTTCGTAAGGGGTGCATTACTCACTCTAATGATACTGTGCTTATATCAAGCATTAAGTAACTGCTTTGAGATAAACCATGCAATCACCACTTAGAAATCAAAGATGCTCTCTACAAACACACATCTGTTTGCAATGGGTTCTCTCCTTCATTCTCCTTCCCTGAGGTCCCTCTCCTATCAGCTGGTTCATCACCAAAGCACAGAAAGTTGGTTTTGTGGGAAACATATTGATTGAATTTCTTATCTGTGAAATCAAAGTATATAATGAATCAGTCTGCAAGCAGTGCTCCCTGACAAACAGCATCCCTGCCAAACACAAGAACTGGCCAGAAATCAAATTTCTAGGTGTTACTGTTTACTAAGCAAAATCATCAGACCGTCTTTATTCCCAAGAGAGTCTATAAAGCCTCAGTTTGATTTCTATTTGATAAAAACAAGATGGTGGGGTCAGGGGAAAATAATTTAAATCTCCTAGTGTTGTTTGGGCTTACTGGCTTTTAATGGAATTTATTTCATATTATGGATTTTCATCTTTGCTCCTCATTTGATACAATACATTAGGAAACAAACGCTAGGTACTAATTTGTTCATACTGTTAAACATATTTTTAATTATCAAGTGGTCAAAAAATATTTTATCAGCTACCTTAAAAAAAGACTTCTATGTAAATGAATGCAACCAATTTGTTCAAGCCATATTCAGCTGCTCAAAGTTGTTCCATCTTTTTAGATATATAAAGGATTTTTTTTTACCATTGCTCTTATTGTTTCCTACCCTAAGCTTCTTACATGCATTAAATGTACATTTACATTTCCTAACCTGATACCACATCAAAAGAGTACAGAACAAATATTCTCCATATATTTATCTGTTGGAAACAAAATCTGAAACAGGTTGTAGCCCAGAGCCTCAAGACAACTTTGGTAGTTAAATCCCTAAGATTTCAATGAGAATCTTGGAGTTGAGTCCAGGTGATTTATAGAGGAAATATACGGTGAGGAAGCAGCTGAACTGTAGAACTGATCTACCTTAGAACTGAACTGTAGAGCAGAGCTAATCTACCTTAGATCTGTAACCATGTCCTAACCCAGGATGATCCTTTTCCTGACTATTGGATCACACTTTCTTTCCTTTAAATACCAAGTGTTAAGACTTTTTTCAGGTCTCTTTTTGCTGCTTAGAAGAGGAGTTTGAAGAGGGTCGTAACCAAAGGCAGCAGGAGGCACTGTATTTCCTGGTCTATAATTCCGGATTTGGGCCTTATGCTCTTCTGTCACAAGTGATACAAAGTAATCTTCATGATTAAGGAGCAACAGAAATATTTTAATTTTTATTTATTTGACGTATTCATGTATATCTTTGTAACCACAGAATGTCCTGATTCAGAAGGGACCCACAAGGATCATCAGCCCAAATCCTGACCCCACATGGATACCCCAACATTTCCACCCTATGCGTCCCTGAAAGCATTGTCCAAGCCCTCCTGGAGTTCTGGCAGCCTTGGGAATGTCACCATTCCTTGGGGAGCCTGCTCAGTGCCCCAACACCCTCTGGGGAAGAGCCTTTTCCTGATATCCAGCCTGGCTCTGCCCTGGCACAGCTCCAGCTGTGCCTCAGGTTCTGTCACTGGTTACCAGAGAGGAGCAGATTGGTGCTGCCCTTCCTCTTCCCCTCACCAGGATGCTGAAGACCACAATGAGGTCTCCCCTCAGTCTCCTCCAGCTGAACAGACCAAGTGCCCTCAGCTGCTCCTCACACGGCTTCCCCTCCTGACCCCACACCATCCTTGCAGCCCTCTCACCTATAAGCACATGCATTTTCTCACTAATGCCCTTTGGAACACATCTAGAAATCTTGGGACAGTGTGGAAGTTCATGGATTTGGAGGCAGTTGTCCTTTTGGGGTACAAAGTCCAAACACTAGGAATCAGGAATCAGCTGCTCAGCCCCTCCAGCAGCGTGGGCTCTCTCTGCTGTGCCAGGCTGGACACGAGCATGCAGGTGAGTAACTGGGAGGCAAAGAACACCTGCAGCATAAATCCAGTCAATTGGAGACCATGAGGATCTCAGGAACTTCAGGTTCTTTAAGCACTGTTCAGTTTCTGCTATGGCCCTCATAAGCACAGCAAGAAATAAATGCAGTTTAGTGGCTGGACTAAGGGATGCTGAAGAACTGTGTGTGCTCAACAGGCTGCTTCTCTAACAGCTCATCTCTTTGTACTGCCCCTTAATGGCAGAATCCCTCTTCATCAGCTCAAATCCCACAAAATCTTTAGTATGTGCTTAACTTTCTGAACTCTGAGCAGTCCCTCTGACTTCAACACAGCCACCCCTGGTGCAAAATTAAGTGTAGACATAAATCATTGCAGGAGCGTAGCATGGTGAATAGTTTCTCTTCAGGAAAGCATTTATTTCCTGAAGGCACTGTTTCAGTTTAAAGTTTTCACATATTTGGGTAAAACTGAGTCAGTTGGGAAGCAGAATTGAAGGACAACTAGACATGTACGAAATAGACATTACTAAATAAAATATTTTCCTCCTGGAGTGACAGACTCACAAAGGAATTCAGATGCCACAAAAATGTTTCAAAAACAAGTGTCAAAGAAATTTGTACTTTTCTATCTTAGCTCAAATGATCAGGGTAATTGTCTGGGAAGAAGAAGATTGGAGTTTAAGTTTACTCTTTGCTTGAAAGTATAATTGTGAATTTAAGTTTCCAACACCCTGAGGAAATTAAATCTTAAACAATGGACTGTGGAATTGGGAAAGGTTGCATAAGGCCAGGTTTGTGAATCCAGTCCTCTTGTGACTTTAGTGCCCACTTTGTTGAAATGCCCAAATATGTTGAAAGTTACTAATTTAAAAATAGAGGAAAAAAAAAAAAAAAAAAGGAAGAAAGAGAGGGGATAAAAATTTAAAAGTAAGAAGGAGAAGAAAACAGTGCCATATTTCCAGAGTGTTTAAAAGCAAGGTCCTGTCTCTTAGTCACATCTTGTGCTATGGCTGGAGCAAGCAATAAGAATTTTTCCCAAAGATCCAGCTATGACTGTGGTGACTCCCTAGCAGGACTTTAAGGTACTCCCAGTGTCTCAATGTTAAATATCACAGTTCTATAAAATTTTACATTCGTTGTATTGCTTGCTTGTTTCACCTGGACCTCAAGGGACAAAGAGATTTCTGTAGTTGCTTCCCTTTTCAAGCACATCAAATATTTATTTTTTTTTTTCATACTAGTCCTATTAAGCCATAAGTCTCCCCAGTTTCCCACAGATCCTCACTAAGTCATGTCGGTGTCACTGCAGAAACCCCAGCCAAGTCTCACTGATGCCAGTCAGAAAAGGGATGGAAAAAAAATTACCAAAATCCAGAATTTTTATCATTACTGGAGCTAGCAAGATGCTCCTTAGTCAAGTTGCTCATGTTGAATTGTAACTTCCTTTTCTGCATTTGCATGTTAATGTCAGTGCTTTCTTATCTGTGTAGCGTCATGCATATTGCCAGCATGGTACAAATAAACGAGCTAATGAATAAATAATGGCAATCAATAGGAACAAACATGAGATTGACTGACCTCCTCATTGTTCTCACTGAAAGAGGTGCCAAAAGTAATCAAGCATCATAAATTATAAAATGTAAGTTCAGCGTTAGAAAGTCATTGTTTCAATGTTTTGGGGATACTGTGGTGTGAATAAGGCAATGTACTGCCTACAAACATTTACCCAGGTTTGTTTTGCTTTTAGAAAATGTCCATTTCTTCTCTTGACTGAAGTAAAGAATAAGTTTTGTGGTGCAGAATGGCTTCCAAAATATTTCAAAATGGTTTCTACCAAATGAAGTGCAACTTTTGGTTTTTTTTTTTATGGTGAAATTTCTTCCTGTAAGGGCCAGTTGTGTTACTGAAAATAATTTTCATCCATTTTTAAGTCCTGAGGACTTAAGGCATGTGTGTTTGTCAACAGAGACTCTCTGCAAGAGGTGAATAGTGAAATTCTCCTATGGAAGTAGTTACTCTTGAAAAAACATTGAAATAACTGTTTTCAGCAGATGAACTACTAATTCTACTATGTGTTTTTAAGTATTCCCACTCCTCTTGAATCCTTATATCACCCCTTTCTTTGGTCCCCTTTATACAAATACACAGAGAAGCTGTGTTTTTATGTGCAGTGCTTGCCAGAAGCCAGCTCTAGCTCAGTGACAATGCTACTTCTCACAGTTTTTTTATCTCCTTCCTATCACTAATGACCCATTGGTCATTTATTTACATGCAGGGATAAATCCCACTGAGAACCACAAGAGCAGCGGATGATTTTTGCAGCGATCCAGCACAAGGGAGCCATGATGCACAGACTTACCATGACACTGAGACGTTAAAAAAACACATGAAAACAAACAAACAAATAAACAAAACCAAAAAATAAACCAACAAAACAGAAAAACCCTCAAACTATAAAAATAAAATCGGCAAGCAGAAAGCACTGTATGAATAAGGTGCCTTGGACCTCCTCTTCAGCACTGGGTGCCAAATCCTGTTTTATTAGCCAAAGAAGGCTCTAGTAGACAAAACCCAAAAGACTACAAAGGCTGATGTTGTAGCCATGTTCTCCAGCGCCATATGATAATTTACAGTCCGTTTATATTGAGATAATACCACAGGGCATTTTTTTCTAGCAGAATGCATATCTATTGTTAAGTAACTGATGACAAAGGCTGGCACATTATTAAAGGCTGGACTGAGTTCAGAATTTAAAATTCCCCTCACATTTCAAGCAATTTTCAATGTCCACAACTGTCATCCAACATTGTTTCCAAGTGGCAATTCAGTGGGAGAAAAATAGCGATCCATGTAGGGCTTCACAGTGACACATCTGTTATGTTACTTATCTTAAGTGTGAAGACAGGAATGAACCAACTTCCAGCCTCATGAATCAGAACAGAACAGAATAGAAATTAAAGGGAGAAGAGAAAGGGACAGCATCTTTGTGTGAATGTAGGTTAATGGAGTATCATGCGAAACTGCTTTTGCCAGAATTACTCTCTCTGATTGCTTCCAAGTCTACTTGTCATGATGTAAATCAGGAGGAGCTTCATTAAGTGAATTGACTCACTTTGGCCCAAACAGCTGTAAAAGAGATCTAAATGAGGCACATTTACTGCAAGGGGTCAGTTGTCTGAAGCCTTTCCATGATTAAAATGGAGGGACAAGCACCCTAACCTTTCAGATCTGAAATGTGTTTATCTTCCAAGGCATCTGCCCAACACCATATTTTTTAAAAAACCTTTCCTTCTTTACATTTCTGTATTTTGGGGTCTGCCCTTCCCACCCCTTGCCAACAGTCCCCACACATAATTTCATGGAACTTCCAAACATTTCCTGTGGAGAAAAAACCCCAAACTTTCTAAACTCTATTTTGCTTCAGGGCATCTAATCTTGAAAGTCATGTGTGCTGTTAAAAATTGGCTTTCAAATCAGGGAACGAGGCCCTTAGGGATACTTTCTTTATCTTATTTTATTTTTTTTTCCCTTCTCTTCATAAGAAGTTTCAGAGCTGCAGAGCCTCAAGCCAAAAGAAATAGTTGTACAGGCAAATTTTCTACAGAACAAGAAGCATGCTGGGGTGCTTGCTAGAGGCTATTTTACCCTCCCGCATTCACATGACTCCCACCAGGATCCACGTAGCAGATATGAAAATGAGTACATGAACTCTTGGGTGAACTTTTAGGTTGGCCCCACTTCCTCCTCTCATCTTGGCCATTTCACACAATCACAGAATAATTTGGGTTGGAAGGGATCTCAAAGATCATCTGGTTCCAATTGCCCTGCCATGGTCAGGGACACCTTCCACTGTCCCAGGTTTCTCAGAGCTCCGTTCAGCCTGATCTTGAGCACTCCCAGAGATGGGGAAGTCACAGCTGCTCTGGGCACCCTGTGCCAGTGCCTCACCACTCTCACAGGGAAGGATTTCTTCCTAATATCCAATCTAAACCCACTCTCTTTCAGTTTGAAGCCATTCCCCCTTGTCCTGTCCCTCCAGGCACTTGTAAATAGTTTCTCTCCATCTTTTTTGTCAGCTCCCTTCAGGTACTGGAAGAGCACAGTCAGGTCACCCTGAAGCTTCCCTTCTCCAGGCTGTGCTAGGATTATGATTTTCATCTAACTAGGATGGGATTTATTCAGAATGTACTGATGCTTTTTGGTAATAAAGTCATTGCAGCTCCTGATGTGGTGTAGCCTGGCACTTAATGCCACACAGATTCTTGCTGTCTTCTTCCCTCTCAGTGGGGTGGGGGAGAGATTTATGGGGGGGGGAAAAAAATCAGTAAGATTTGTGTATTTAGATAAGGGTCATTCGTTAATGTAGAGAAGGAGAGATGATGATAATAACAATAATTATGATGATGATGACATAATAATAATAGTAATAATAACAACAAAACAAAAGAAATAAAGAAAAAGTGGTTAAATTGTTCACTACCTGCCATCTCCTTACTGACACATATTCAGAAAACAGAGTTCTTCTTCAAATTACCAGATCACTACTTTTTCTTGGTGTTATATGTGATAGAGAAAAGGCTTCACTTCTGCTTGTTTTAGAATTTTCTTTTATTTTTTTTTCCCACAAAAATCTCTTTCCTACACCTTAGGACCAAAAGAGATCACTATTTTTCTCTGTCATGACCTCCTCTGGCATTGAAAATAAAGCCTTGAAATTTTGTTTTCTAGCTCTGAAATGGCAAAATTTAATTGGAGAAGATGAATGAATTCATGCTAAAAATGGCTTTTCTAAGATTCATGCACAAAGGGAAATGCCTAAATTAAGTGTTTCACAAACCAAACAGGCTGTTAGATAGAAGACTTTTACTTTGGTACTCTTATTATTTGTTGTACCTTACAGCACTGCCCCCAGTAGTGCCTTTGTAATAAAAGACAGATTCCCTTTCCCTCTCATTTCCTGACTCTGAATGATTGCACACAAAGGCTCTGTCCGTGCCAAGCTTCACACCCATGGTGAATCTTACACACTGTGTGTTTCCTCTGAAAACCATGACTGTACACAGACCAGGGCAGATGATGTCACAACTATTTGCCTTTGCCCACAAAAAGCACAACTGTACGGTTGGTGGGAAAGTTTTCCTCATGTCTTTCTGTATTATTTTTACATAGAATTCACAAGCTGTTTATTTTCCTGGTAGTTAAACCAGAGAAATTCCCTGGTTAGCAGAATTCACAGGCTTTACTGATCTGAATATTGGAAAGCAAGTATAGGGGTCAGGTGTAAGATATTTCTTTGTGTTTCCCCATCCCAATAACCCACAGGGACTGAAGATAAACTTTATTTCATACACCGATGAGCCCTGGCACAATGCAGACACATTTCTTGCCCCCAAACTGCCAGCTATCAGCACAACAACTAGGAAAATGCATTTCTTCACCTCCTGGGGTCACACTGTTTGTGTGGTGGTCTGTCCTGCATTAGTGTACCAGAGTACAAATATGCTTTTTTTTCCTGTGTGTTGATCTCTCATTTAGCTTACCTACACAGAAGGTTTTTCAAATGCTCTGAAAGGGTATTAACTTGTAGTTTCCTTACAACTCTCCACTCAGGCTGCTGAGCAATTAATTGCACACTTTCTTTTCAGAAACTCAAACGAGGACTCCAAGGACTAAATCAACCTAAGGTGCAGAAATTTGTTCTACCACAGCTAATTATCCAATGAAAACTCTCAGTTCAGCAATATATCTGAAAACAGAGTGCTTATACAGCCAACCTAGCATTTCAGTCTATTTATAATATAAAGCTTCACTATAGCCAACCTTGTTAATAGGTTTTTATAGTATATAACATGAAGTTTTGCTCTTTAATTACTTCTTTAATCTTTGCTGGTCTTGTTCCTGAGAACAAGTTTCACTCCTGCTTTTTACAGGATAAACAGATTCCAGGAATGCATCAGACTGCCACAGGGGTCAGAGAATGCATTTATTGAACACCACTCTATTTCAGCCTAAATACTGACTGATCTGGTTTTGTTTAGTGGAAGTGTAATTAATATAACTAATTAATGGCTGACCACCCAAATTTTATTTTATTTTTGGCAGAGTGTTGATACATGTCCTCATTTGTTTCATGCGGTTCTTCTTCCACCTGGACAGGTCAGCTGTTTGGAGGATTGTTAAATCCCTATATGTTAATATGAAAATTATGCTAAATAATGCTAAATATATGTTAACATAGGGATTTTATTAAATTTTTAAAACATACTTATCCTGCCCACTTGTGTTGTCAGATGGGTCATAAGACTACAGCATTTATTTTATTTTATTACACTTTCAAACCGTAGACGGCGGTCCAGGTGACACTGACTCCTGTAACAAACTTACATGAGGTTCTCAAAGATAAGATATTTTCTCTACAGTCTTGCAGTATGACAGGGACACAGCTGATTTCACAATGACATGACCTGTTCCCAACTTCTGATAAGTCATGGAGAAACAAATCTACTTTTTCTGGATACCTTTCATAACCGGTTTGAGATTCTGGGTAATGGGAGAATGAGGCCTTGTTGCATTTACAGACCTTCCAAAAAATAAAGAACTCTTTAATTTACCATATATCTCCAAATCATCATTAGCAGAAGACAAACATCAAAGGAAAAAGGGACATTTACTAAATTTTTGACATTTGATTCTGAAACAGATACTCTGAGTGACATCTTTGCTCCCTCCATCTCAGCTTCCATTTTCAAGCAAAGGGTACATGAATTGACTTGTGGAAGGGGGTTCTGATCTGTAGAGATACCCTCTAGCAGGCTGAACTTCTCCTTGGGACTCAAACATTCTCCTCATCCAGGAGGATTTCTCAGGGCTACAGAAATGCCAACAACCCTTGAGTGCAGCTAATTAGAGAAATCCCCTTGCCTGCAACACAATTATTGGAAACTCAGTCACCCACTGGAAGGAAAGAAGGTTTTTCTTGCCAGAAAGTCAAATCATTCGTGCATAACTTTTGTTTTCTCAAAATCTCTATTTCGTATACAATGATGCTTGACCTGTATTCATGCATGCAAGAGAGAATTCATGCGTGTGGTTAGCTCTTAATTCTTGGACTTGGTTCCTGGACTCAGCTGTAGCTGGATAAGGATTTGAGAGTTTGCTGGAGTGCTGACACTCCATCTTGTTTTGACCAATGTCTGCCTGTTGTAAAGTCACTGTGCAGCACTGGAAACTCACTGGTTGGTCACCAAAGGCACGTGGACCACATCAGTTCACCACATTGGACTGGATTAGGATTTAGAGTAGTGCATGGTCACCACACGGGTTTTCTGGAAACTGCTGAACTTCACAGGAAAAGAAGAGTTGTGAAGAAGTAGTAAGAAGTTCTTATTAAAAGTGGCATGTGATGGATCAGCGGGTGGATGGATGGATGGATGGATGGATGGATGGATGGATGGATGGATGGATGGAAGGACTCAGAAGGAAAGTAGTGACACCCATCCATAAGAAACTGTGGACTTATACCGAAGAGCTATTGATTATAACTAAGAAAACAAGATCAAGAAAATGAGTCCAAGGAAATAAAAGCAGAAATATTATTATAGAAATATAATTGCATATAAAACAAAAGTTTATATCAGTAGTAGATGGATGGATTGGTTTGATAGCAGCGAAGACAAAATCTGCTAAACCATGAGTACTACTAGACCACATTTACTAATGCAATGATTCTGTAGTGGTATTCCTGTGACCACAAATCCACAAGAGTTCTGGAAGCGTATGGCAGATGGTCTGTACAACTGCACTGAAGAATAAAACATATTGTATTTATCTCAAACAGCTGTACAGGTTGCCAGTGATCAGATTATTTAAATTGCTGGGACTAACTGAGGTCATGAATGATTTGTATGTTTGTTCAAATCAGTTTTTTAATTCAGAGTGGCCTCTCATCCAGAATGAATGGTGGTCATCAATACTTTGTGTAGGTACTTTTATTCTTAGAAATTGTTTGCAACCCAGTATTGATTTTTGAAAATTGATTTATTTATATCCAGTCACTAAGCAGCTTTGACCAACAGTTTCTGAAGTATGAGGCACTCATGAAAGGCATCTGCTCACTACAAACTGTACATTATGTGTCATGTTTTACCTCAATCCTACAGTACTGTCCCCAGACTGGTCAGTATAAATGCAATTAGTGACTGGATGGTTAAAGCATAAAGACCCCTTTTGAATCATGAATGACATATAAATATTCAGAAAAGCTTCTTTTGGGGAGCACAAGGGACCTGAAAACAGACTCAGAACAGACTGTGGTCATTCATATACTCATGAATAATGTTACGAGACCTCAGAGGAGCAGAGGAGTATATCCACATACTAATATGTGCCTAACCTCATTTTATTATTCCAAGGGCTCTAATCTAACTCAGAGGGAGATCATTTACATGAAAGAGTCATTAGATAAACTGCATAAATAACCTTTGAAAGAGTTGAACACACAGATCTACCTCCTTCCTAAAGCCAGCATCTGACACGGTAGATTTGAGAGCTCTACAGTCAATTGATGTCTCTTTCAGACTCAAAAAAAAAAAAAAGTCTTGAATCATTTTCTCATCAGCTTCACCATTTCCACCAAAAAAAAAAGTGCTAAATTTAATGTAGTGTAATCTGGTGTCTGCTGAGCTCCCTGTGGGAGCCACAAGGTCTATTTTGAATCTGTTAAGGTAAACATGGAGTCAGAACTAGGCTTCACATGGAGCCCTGTGATCCAACAAGTATGACTACTAGCTTAATTTAAAAAGGATGTGCAATATCAGTAGCTTTTCCTGCTTTACCTACCTTGCAAAGAAAGGACTCTTGTGTTATAAGACATTACTGTATTTTAGAACACCTGCAGGAAAAGAAAATTAGATACAGGGAAGACTGTGGGGTTTTCTTCCTGAAGAAGTCAGTGATGGAGTTCACACTTACTCAATATTAGCTGGCAGTTCTGATAATATTTTCAGAGTTGAAATTTTGAGTCTGTTCTGAGGAAAGGAACTACTCAGTATGATTGAGAAGGTTCTATCAAAACAAAGTTATACAGTCAGGGATACAGTCAGCATTCAGCTGACTGCAAATCATGTCTAGATACCTGTGAAAAATGTCAGTGCACAGAAGCAAATCTTTAAAAATCAGAGTCCTGCCAAGAGGAGGCAATTGAGATCCATAAGATGCAGTCATCTGTTGAGTCGCTTCCAAAGGTTCTCTTTGTCTTACCAGAGGCAATTGAGGGTTTAATGTTAACCTTCTTATCAAATCGTGAAATATTAATTTAAAAAAAACCTAAACAAACCAACAACCAACAAACCCAACACACATGACAGCACTTTTGGGGCCAAGCTTCGCAATGGTTGTGATGATAAGATCATGATAAGGATATCTAGAAAAGAAATAATCTAAACCAATGAGATTAAGCAGAGTGAGATCACCCATTGATGAATGTATCCCACAACTGAGAACAATATAGTGGGATTAATGACAAGGATTTTTGAATCATAATAAGATGTGGGCTGATGCCTGAGAAAAAGTTCAGTGCTTGTAATAACAGCAGTAAGTCCCACATGTAAAACCAATACAGTAAATCTTAATTGGCAAAATGCCTTCTGGTAAAGAGATGCCTTTGCTATTGTTTTATGGAGAAGTTCTACAGGATTTAACAGAAAACTGCAGTCTTTCAGTATTATTTCTTTTTCATGACCAGATCATCTAAATGAAATGGAAAGTCTGTACCCATGGCAAAACTTTTTTTAAAGCTGAAACATCCTCCCAAGTCACCTTACGTGCTACTGGAGGCCATTGGACAGACTCTATCTTTGCTTGATGAGACTGCCACAAACCATCACCTGGGGATGTTTCCAAGAGAAATTCCTTGGGGAACACCTAAAGGCTGTGTGATGCAGGGAAATCCAGTGTGATCAGCACTGTGGTGGTCTCAGGGTACAATTCTCTCACCTAGACATGAGCTGGTTGCTCTAGGTCCTCTCTGTGGCTTGTGAAGAGGAACAGGGTGTGCTGTAGAAGTTCATTTAGCCAATATCAGAAGATACTGATTTAGGATGGTATAGTTTGTCTTTAAAAACATTTGTCTTTTCTACCAAAGAGTGTAAACAGAGGGGCTAATTCAAGTAGCCAAATGTATTTATTCAGGTGATAATGATGGATTGTTCTGTGACTTGCCTCTTTTTCTCCAATATATAAGGTAAACTTGATCAATGTGATTAATGTTGTTACTGAAACCAGAAAGATACAATGGAAAAAAACTCCATTTTTTTAAAAAAACACAATTTTTTTAAAACCAAATTTTAGGTTTCTGATTGTGAAATCTGTGAAATGAGACAATCTCACAAAAGCTCCTTATCTGATAAAAAGAAAGACACCATTTTCCTCCAGGAAAAGAACAACTAAAAAAAAAAAAAATATAACACTAACAAAATCTTATTTGACAGCTGAACTCAGAGAGATCCAGTAACATAATTGTCCTGTTTTATTAATGGCTAAACACAGATGTCAAAAGATGACATGGGGAGCACTGTGAAATTATTGGTAATAATTTTCAGAAAGTTCTTCTATAGGGACTCATCACTTAGAAGAGCAGCAACGTGAAATATAACTGCATCCTCTCCAAAGCAGGATTGGAGAATCCTAAAATATTTGGTTTTAATGGAATTCATTTAACAAAAAAGCACAGTAACAAGCAATCAGTAAGTGCATACAGCTACATAGACAGCAAAAGGCAAAAAAAAATCTTGGCATGTATGTGCTTTGAAGTTTTCTACATAACTAGTTTTTCATAAAGAGAGGCCACACAGGCTCTATTGAACCCAAATGACGTATCTAAAACAGCTCATGTACAGAGAGCTTTCAGGGAATGTGTTTTGTTCTTGTCAATATCATATTTATGTTTATGTTCCTTACATATACTTAAAAGTCCATATCTCTTTTCATTGCCTTTTCTTGATTTAGACCAAACACAGTTCTTCAAATAATTAATGTCTTTACAGCTCAGAAATCCTGTATACATACTTGCATCTGAATTTCAGCTTAATCATATCTAAAATAATCTTATTAAGAATACTAAAGTATTTGCTGACTCTATAATCCATTAACTTTTTATGGTATGTAAACACTTCATGTTTTACTGACATATTCAGAAAATATGTACAGAGGGACAAACTAGGTATGGGAGCAAGGGAGTTATCCTAATTTGTAATTTCCTGTTATTGTAAATTATACCTTTCCTGCATTTTTATGGACTCCTTCTATCTTGAAAAGTTACTACACTGCTTTTCTGTTAACTTATGCATCTTCAATGTTGTAAAAACTACCTTAAAAGTCAATAAAAAATACAATGGCACAAGGTCAATCAACACAAAGGAGGAATCTCTTCTGAGCAAACAGGCTAGAACACAACTGCAGCATGTTTTGATTGATTGAAGATATGAATCAGAAAATTAAAAGTTTGAGGGTTTTTTCATCCAGTCTTAGTTATTACCAGCAGCTTAATTTATAGAGTTACTTTGATGTTATCTCTAGTCCTGTAAAGAGGCTGCCAGTGCAAGGAGTGATACTGCCTGGTATTGCAGGGGATACCCAGGATTATCCTAAATGCAGAACAACTGAACATATTTTGCCACAAAATAAATCCACTTCTATTTATGAGGAAACATAGGTAAGAATGTGGGGTTTTGTTTGTTTGTTTGATTTTTTTGTTTGTTTTGTTTTGGTTCTGGTTTTGTTCTCTGTTCGTTTGTCCATTTTTTGTTGTTATTGTTTTGGGTTTTTTTTAACTTTTATTTTTAATTTGGTGGGTTTTTTTTTTGTTTTTTGGGGATTTGTTTGTTTGTTTGTCATGTGTTTTTAATGTGTTTTTTTGTTTGTTGGGCCAGAGCTTCTAAATTTTGACAATCTTTCTTGGTTTTTTTTTTGTCTCTGCATTTGTGTGACCACTTCACGGACCCAGTCTAGATTACATTTGACCTGTCAACCAAATAACTCACAGTCAGCTGTACTGATTTCAGCCCCTATTGTAAATTCACATTTGAAGGGGGAATTTGATAGGGAAGGTAGAATTTTGAAAATAAAGTTCCTCACAGGGCCATCAGAATGGATTGGAAGCTGAGCAGAGAGGAAGTCATCATCTCTGTGGTGGGGACGTCAAAGACTAGAGATTGGAAACTTTCAAGGCCAGTGTGGGTGTTTGTTTTTTCTTTTCTATTGGATTTTGTTATATATATCTGGGAACAAACAAAGTATTTTCTACAAGAATCCAGAATCCAATTTATCATATGGCAATTTGATTCTAAGCTCATCTTAACACACAGCAGAAAAATAAGCAATCATAAACTCTATCATCATAAATAAAAGCATTATTGAGCTCAAGCAGTGAAAACCAATCAATAGGGGACACTCATCCCCAGTGAAAGCAGCTGCTAATGCTCTGTGGTTCCTGGTGGATACTCTGTCATTGTGTTTTAAAACCACAAGGAATTCCCTGTGTCATCAGCAATGACCACTTTATTGCTGGTGGATTAGGAAATTGGGAGGACTAAGGGTGCATATGAAATCCAGGGGCTGATTCATTTAGCCCTTCTTCCAGTGTGGGAGATGACACGGATTTCTTGTGGATTTGGACAGGTTCAGAGAAATTTGGACCTTCCTGCAATTACGGCATACACACGATGCACAGAGAGAATGGTGAAGCTTGTTCTTCTGAATACAAGAAGAAAATTAATAGCTGATTATCAGTGAAAAAATAAATATTGATCTGACTAGCAGTCACATTTTTATATTTCTATTCTTCTGGTTGTTTCAGTGAAAACTTGAAACCCCAAGGAAAATTTTTCTAATTTTTCCAGAAGTGTTACACTTCTTAACATTAACTAGATTGAGTATACCCTTTTTTAAAGAGCATATTTTTCTCTTTCAAAGTAGCTCTATTCATTTTTCGTGAGACAAGCTTTTTTGAATGTGAAGGGTTCCAACTTGAATAAATTTCTCTATATTTAAAAAAGCTATTTCATTCAGCTTGAAACCCAATATAACACCCTCAACACCCTCACCCCCAGTATTTTCTATAGAATGAAATATTTTTAATGAATACGAAGTTTCAGCAAACAGAATAATATATACAATAATTGTGCATTTCTACTATTTGTCCCATGATGAATATTATGCTGACTACTATCAGATGCATTAAATCAGGCTCATTTAGTCCAAAAGTGATCAAACTTCATTTAAACAATGGAATTCCTTTTGAAAATATTAGAGGGGAGAAGAACAACAAATTCAAATCATTCATTTCTCTCTCGCTTAATGAATTATTGATTTGTGCTTCCCTTTTGAATGATAGTGCTCTGATGTGATAAACATTGATTTTAATCTTTATACAAATATTGTATATCATCAGCATGTTATGGCAACAGAATAATACATACTCAAATAGAGCTGAAGGGATGGAATGCCATGAAAAACTCACTATGAGCTGCCACAGCTGTGTGTATATATGTGTGAGGGTGCACATGTAAAATAGCAACTGGATTTGAAAGTAATAAATAAATAAA
Organism: Pseudopodoces humilis; assembly: GCF_049639895.1. Taxonomy (NCBI): domain Eukaryota; kingdom Metazoa; phylum Chordata; class Aves; order Passeriformes; family Paridae; genus Pseudopodoces; species Pseudopodoces humilis. The sequence continues at coordinate 74,553,453 of NC_142203.1, read as the reverse complement.
TGAAAATGTAATAAATAAGTAATAAATGAAATCCGTGGGGTGGGGGGGAGTGTGATAATGATGCCGAGTTATAGAAAGTTTACATTTGGGTTAACACTGAACAGACAACCTTGGAAATGAAAAATAATTACTTTGTACTACTAGTAATTCCTCTAACTTGACATTTCCTGCAATCACGAGTGCAGAGCTGTCACAGGTTTAAAGGGAGAGCTCTCTCACTCCCTGCTTGTGTTCAGCAGTTTCGCTTCGTGCTCAGCTATTCACACCAACGAGAGCTACACAGTCAAAAGACAAAAGAAAAGTGCTGAGAGCGGTAAACACATAGATAATCCTGTCCACCAAACAATTTTGCATTTCCTTTATGCACCATTTATTTCAGACAAAAACGCGGCTCAGAGATTTACGTCAAAGTGATTTCCACAGCTCAGCTGCTCAGGTCTGGGGACATGATTGAAGCGCTGAGCTGCACTTTCCTGGGGACCATTGCATCCCCACTGTCCTGCCCTGCTCCTCCTCAGGCAAGTTAATTTCTGGCATCCACTGGGTGGTTTTTGGCAGCCTGGATGAGGAGAAGGATCCTGTGACTACTGAGAGATGAAGGGACAAATCTCTTTCTGTTTTCCCTTGGAGAGCAGTGGATCCCCAGCTCTGGCTGTTCCTCCTGCCACACTCAAGATGGGTGGGCTGGGAGGATGTTCCACCATTCTTCTCCTGAGCTCTCTGCAATGTAGGGGGAGCATCCCCCTCACATCTGTGAGATGTTTGTGCTTGGGGCACACAGAAGTGCAAAACATTCAGTTTTTTTATTAGACAACCCAAAACATCCATAGCTCAATGGAAAACATTCACACAAAAACCTTCCAATGAGTATGGCTGCACTGGGACAACGAGTGTTCGTGCTATCATACACTTTCACAGTGAATTAGTCTTGCAACTAATGATCTATAACTATTACCCACCAGGGCAGCATTGAGATTTTTTTTCCTACAAGGCTACAAAGGGTGAGATTGAAATCAGCATTCAGGGACTAACCAGTTCCAAACATGCAATCCCATCTCAACAGATTGCAAAGTGGGACCAGGGAGACATAGAAGCTGAGCTTTTTCTCTCTGTCACATGGTACTGTCATTTATCCTGCTGTATGACAACAGAAGGATACGGTTCCTCAGGATGAGAAACAATCCGGCTTCCCTGTGACCACTCTCAAAGGCAACATGGGAGATTTTATTATAAAATCCTGGTTTAACTGAGTATCTGTAGGTAGAAGCTGCAGTAGGGTAAGTCAGGCTAGGTAAGGTGTGCAAATAAACATGTCCAAATTAACTTGTAAACAATATATGTAACTTTTTCTTTTCCCTGTGCACATTTTGTGTATGGCTCTGCTCTTATAAAGTGTCTCTCAATGGACTCAATAGAATAAGACTCCCCTGAAAATTTTTGCATGAGACAGTTCCCAAGGAGTAGGTGGCTAAGTCAGAGCTGCCTTTTGCTTCTTCTAGCCTCAACAGAATCAGGCATCTTTTTTCTATCACTCAATAAAAAATTAGTTCCCCCTTCCCAGAAAATGGTCCTAGTATTAATTCAGAGAATGAAACACTTTTTTGTGGTTATCAGTAAAAAACCCCAAACAGCCCATTTAAAACCTATTAGCAAGCATAAGAGGGCAAAATAAGGCATAATTAATGTAATATTTTTTTTCCCTTTCCACATATTTAACAGTGTTTTGGAACACGATCCATAACATACACAGCTCTGATTGTAAGGAGTTAGATCAACATCCTGCTCCAATGTTCTTACATATGGAGTGGGAAAATGAAACTTGAACCTTCAGTTTACAAGGAGCTGGAGAAAAAAAATAGATCACAGGGTTGAAAACTTGCAATTGTTATGGCATTTGCATTATGACAAATTTAAAACTGGTATTCTGGGTTATGGACAGTGCTATAAAGCTGGTATTCTACGCTGTGTATTGCAAGCTCATTTAAAATGTACTCTACCACGACATGATGAGAACACAAATTATAATTAGGAAAGTAACCCAAGCAGAAAATTAGTCTGGAAGACTGGTCTGAATGTGCTCCTGCAGACAAAGCCATCCTGTGTCCTAACTTTACTGTCTCAGTGTGGGGAGAGATTGATGCAGAAGATAAAGAGAGATATGGCTTTCCGGGAGGGGGAGAAAAATAAAAGGCTTTGCAAGTATGATCCATGGTGATTCAGTTGTGCAAACACACACAAAGAGAAGCCCCAGCAGATCCCATCTTTGCAGTTACCCAGAGCTCAGGCTGCCACAGCTGCACTGGACAGGTCTGTACCTGGGGTTTTGTTACCAGAATCCCATTCATAGGCAAAACCCCACATTTATCAGCACAGATAAGGTCTGCTGACCCCATCCTGAACCCAGAGTCTACTTGCACAAGTAAATGTACCTAACGTTTGTAACCAACAAAGGGTTAGCTGTAAAGGTAATGATCTGATAAAAAAAAAAAAAAAAACATGGTACAAAATTACATTATGAAACAAAAGGACTCACAACCCCCTACTGTAACCCCCCCCTCCCCTGAAAAAAAGTGAAAGTGTCAAAAGTTTTTGTTACTGCTAAGTAATAAACCATATAAATAATTTTGAAAAACTTATAGACAAACAAGATACATATCTGGAAACATTTGCGTTTGAAGTTTTCTGTAAATATTTTGTGGGGTTTAGAAGCCAAATGGTTCTCCACAAATCAGTTGGTAATTCTGTACCTTTTCTAGATGGACTGGAACAAATCCACTCTTTGGAAAATTGTATCTACCTTACAGACCTGTCTTCTTCTGGAAAGGGGATCTGTATGCTAGACACTGGTTACACTGCACTCGAAGGAAAGGTTCATAATTTTCTATTAAATCTTTCTTGGTATTTTCTGTGAGTGAGTTTTCTTGAAGTAACTGTTGCTACTTCATTTTAAGGGCACCCATGACTTCCCTGTACTTTACAGGACTTAGCAGATTTATCCTTGTTTAAGAAAAGACCAAAAGGAAAGCAAAAAAATCTACTGAGGCAAGGAGCCAGATAAATAGCTGCCATTAGAAAAAAACTGAGAAACTAAACAAAACAAGAGGAACAGAGATTGTAATTGAGAGCAAAAAAACACTCTTAGGGAAGAATTTCCCACCTGATTTTTGTGGGACAGAAATTACTTGATACTTGAGACAGCATTTAAAGACATGAAAATTCAACCCAACCCAGACTTAGATTCAAATCCATCACCTCGACTCTGAAAAAACTCAGATTATCCACAGCATCTCCTGATGGTCACTGGGGCTCTGCCACATTTATCTAATCAGTACGTTTTCTTTAATCTCATACTTACCAGTCGGAAAATCTCACTTCAATGGTGGAATGGTGCGAAGATTCAGTCCCGGTTTGGTGAAAATGATAAGAAATCCAAAGCAGGAAAAAGCTCCAGGAGGAGTTTCTTGGACCTGAATGAAAGAGCAGATTGATTAATTTGGTTAGTTTTTCCTCTCATTTAAAGGCTGTGATGAATTTAAGTTTACTCATTTCACACTATTTCATATGTAAAATTAAAAAAATTTTCTCTGCATCCCATATGTCCAAGAGCTCAGGAAAAGGGAATTATGACTTCACATACAATGCATGGTCTGAAATAGGGTGTGTATGAGTTTAGTGTGTATTTGAATGTGCTCCTGGTCAGAATATTTCCCAGGAGCAATGTTTAATACAGGCTTCAATAATGTGTTTCTGTTCATTTGGGTGTGATTTAAAACCATGTCTGGAGTAAGCAAGTGTTTATTAACTGCTGTTCAGGGCACCGATATTTCCTGAATTGGGCTGTAGAAGAAACCAGAATTTTCCAAAATCAAAAGCAAAAGTCAAAGTAATTGATTCTATTTGAAAAGCAAATAAATACACCTGAGGTCAAAGCTCCTCCTTTAAACTTCATCACTGGGGTATGTGTTGTAAATTTGCAGTGCCCATTTTGAAAATTTTTCGGCATAGTATAGTTTTGGGGGTTTTTTTTGTATTCAAAATGTGAAAAACATTTATAGAAGGAGAGCTCCTCTATAACGAAAAAATCGGAAAAAGGATATAAATTCATATTTATTGCTTGTCAGGGCCCTCATATTTGATTTAGTTTTAATGAAAAGAAATACACATACATCAAAAAG